>NC_045551.1:63868487-63978487 GCF_009769535.1 Thamnophis elegans
TGTCTCTCTCTGTCTCTCTCTCTCTCTCTCTCTCTCTCTCTCTCTCTCTCTCTTCCTTTTGACTCTCTGTCCCTTTTTCCTTTTTTCTTTCATCTCTCTCTTACTTTTTCTTTTTTTCTTTTTTTCTTTTTTCTTTCTTCCCTTCTTTCTCTTTCTCTCTCTGTGTGAGTCTGTCTCTCTGTCTGTCTGTCTGTCTGTGTGTGTGTGTGTGTGTGTGTGTGTGTGTCAGTGGTGAGTTTCAAAAATTTTTGGAACCTGTTCTGTAGGTGTGGCCTGCTTTCTGGTGGAACCTCTTCTAACCGGTTCGGTAGATTTGACGAACCGGTTCTACCGAACTGGTGCGAACTGGTAGGAACCCACCTCTGGATTGTATGAAGGAAAGGCGGATCCTTTAGCAGTGTTCCTGCTCTCTGCTTCCATCAATACATCTAAATCTAACTGGCTACAAAGGGCTATGGTATTGTGATATTAGGTATATCATCAAAATTAAGCTGAAGGGACAGGAAAAAACATGAAATAGAGAAGACAGGGCTTCTTCAGCTATTTAGACGTGTGTGTTTGTGTGCCTGTGTGTCCGTCCGTCCATCCGTCCGCCCTTGCAGTTATCTTAGCAAGATTTTGGAAATGGTTTATTGTTGCTTGCTTCCTTGGACTGAGAGAGAATGACTGGCTGCGAGTCACCCAGCTGCCTTTGGATCTACAACAAGACTACAGGTAGTTCCCGACTTACAACAGTTCATTTATAGTGACCATTTTGTTGAAATAAATATCCAGGTCCAGTTTCCAAGCCGGGAATAAAATGGAGGCTGATTGGAAAGTAAGATCCTGTTTATTGGGGAACAGAACCAACACACACAAAGTGTGCAGTTCTGGGACAACTGACAAAATGGACTTGAGACTGGGTGGGGTTTTATACCTTTCGGATCCCTATGGGGTCATGGAGGGGTCATGGCTGGCTCTATAGGCAAAAGGAAAAATGCAAATCCTAGGTGTTTCCCTGAGTTAATCTTGTCAACCTTTGACCGGTTGCTTATCTGGAGTTTCTGTCTGACCCAGCCTTTCTGAATGGATTATCAAATCTTCATTTCTAAAAGCTGGCCTCCTCAGTTTCTGCTTGGGGCAGGGAGATTCGGCTGGTTCCTACTTCTTTTAAGATTTGTTCCCCATTTCTCCTTTAGGGGAGAAATATTCTATCCTACCTTATCAACTTATTGTGTTAGTAATTTAACACCTGCAGGGATTCACTTAACAACTGGGGCAAGGAAAGTCGTAAAATGGGGCAAAACACACTTAGCATCAGCCTCACTTAGCAACAGAGATTTGGGGCTAAATTTTGGTCATACGTTAAAGACTACTTCAGCTTCTACACCAAGCTGGCTTTCTAGATAATATTTGTATTTAAAACTGAACTAATAAAAATGCAACACAATTCCAGGATGTATTCAGGCAAGAATGCAACATTTTTCTTTGAAGTTTGATTGTTTATCTATACCAGCCAAACACTCAGTCCCTCTCAAAAAATATGCAAGTTAGATAACCTCCGAAGAATTCGTGGTTAGGCATTTTTTGTGTCTAACCAGAGGAAAGGGGATGTGTTGGCTCAATGGCTAAGACCCTGAGCTTGTCGATCAGAAAGCTCAGCCATTCAGCAGTTCGAATCCCTAGCGCTGCCTAACGGAGTGAGCTCCCTTTACTTGTCCCAGCTTCTGTCAACCTAGCAGTTCAAAAGCACGTTAAAAATGCAAATAGAAAAATAGGGGCCACCTTTGGTGGGAAGGGAGCAGCGTTCCATGTACCTTCGGCGTTGAGTCATGCCAGCCACATGACTATGGAGACGTCTTCGGATAGTGCTGGCTCTTCAGCTTTGTAACGGAGATAAACATCGCTCCCTAGAGTTGCAAACAACTAGCACATATGTGCAAGGGGAACCTTTACCTTTTATAGAGCCGAGGTGGCGCAGTAATTAAATGCAGCACTGCAGGATACTTCAGCTGATTGCAGTTCTGCAATTTGGCTGTTCAAATCTCACCGGCTCAGGGCTGACTCAGCCTTCCATCCTTCCGAGGTGGGTAAAATGAGAACCCGGATTGTTGTTGGGGGCAATATGCTGACTCTGTAAACCGCTTAGAGAGGGCTGAAAGCCCTATGAAGCGGTATATAAGTCTAACTGCTATTGCTATAGAGAGGAATGTTAAAGCTATTTGCTACGTATTGCAATTGTACCATAAACACTTTCAACAAAGATTTCTAAATAGTCAAGTAGCTAGTAATAGAACAGGTTTTTTAGATGATGCAAAAATCATTTTATCTGAAAATGGTTAAGAGATCCTGAACACAGACATATTGATGGCCCAGGTTTGCCCATAATACAGGGTCATCCTTCCTTCTTCATCTCACAGTATATAAATCACTTTTCATTTCTTTTATCCAAACTAGATACTATAATTTTTTGGTATGTCCTCCCATTTCTAAATGAAACAGAAAATGCCCAAACTCCTTTTTCTGCAGGATTTCTGTTGATTTTTAAAAAAAAAAAAAAAAAATCTGTACGAGGAAAGCAGCAGTCATTGGAGAGTAAACGGTGAAAAATAAAGAGGTTGATTGCCAAATGATAACTCAAGCTCTTCTGATTTGAGGAGTAAGCTGGAAAATGAAGCTGTGGAAGACCTGAAAGATTTCCTTTTCCAATTACTCGCAGTGCGAAGAAGGGTTAATGGATTTCTATGTTTGGAAAAATCCCTGCAGAGGTCTGTGTCAATTAAACAAAATCCGATTAGGAGTGTTGGCTTGATCCAGAAAACTGATGTCATTCCGTTCGATAACCTGAATTGATTCCAGGCAATCTATCTGACTCAGCTGGGATGTTTGTCAAATCAGATTGAATGAATTCAACTGTCGGAAGAAACATCCATCTGGGTTCAATGCCAAGTAGGGAGACGGACACTGGATAGATGGAGGCTGCTTGGAAAGATGGTTTAAAGATGGTGAACAGGACCACATGGATTTGAAGTCCTGGGTAGCTGACCACATGGAGTGGAGAATGAGTGTTATTTATACCCTCCCTTGAGCTTTGAACTTGAGCTCCCTGTTCCTGTGGCAAGGGCATGTATTCTATTAGTTGCAGCCAGACTCCCATGTGGAGTCATGTTTGTCTGAATCAAGTTTGATGGAACCTTGCTGGGTGATGTAGTAAAGAGGCTTGGTTGTGCCATGTGGTGAGCTCTGCTGATAGATAATCCTATTATGTCCTGGAGGATCATGTCTTAATCCCATCACCCTTGGAGCTGATGGTCTTTTGTTTTGTAGATAGGTTGGCCCAGTCCTTCTCAAGATTGGACTACTGCAATGCGCTCTACATGGGGCAGCCCTTGAAGAGCATTCGGAGACTCCAGCTCGTCCAGAATGCAGCCGCGCGAGCGATTGTGGGTGCACCTCGGTACACCCACGTTACACCTATCCTCCGCGAGCTGCACTGGTTACCGATTGGTCTCCAGATACGCTTCAAGGTGCTAGTTGTCACTTATAAAGCCCTTCATGGTATTGGACTTGGGTACTTGAGAGACCGCCTGCTGCCAATTACCTCCCAAAGACCCATTAGATCACACAGATTAGGCCTCCTCCGGGTTCCGTCTACTTGCCAATGTCATCTGGCCACGACCCGGGGGAGGGCCTTCTCTGTGGCGGCTCCGGCCCTTTGGAACGAGCTCCCCGCAGAGATTCGGACCCTCACCTCTCTCCAGGCCTTCCGAAAAGCCGTTAAAACCTGGCTGTGTCGGCAGGCCTGGGGTCGATGAATTCCCTTCCCCTCTCGAATCATGTGGCTGTTGGTTGTTTTAAATTCCCTGTACTTTTTGTTGTAGTTCTTGTGTTTCCCTTCCCCTCCTTTGGGTTTGTGCACTGCCCTGAGTCCCGCTGGGAATAGGGCAGCATATAAATAAAATGAACCTTGAACCTTGAACCTCAAAGGGCACCAAATATCTGCTGGGGGCAGGGAGCTGCTCTTTGCCTTTGAAAACCTGTCTCTCCATTTCTCATCCAGGAAAAAAATAATATTCCGCCTTTTTAAAATTTCCTAAAATGTTTCATTCTTCTAAGAGGGGTGGGTAATACCTTTCTTCACAACCAAACCAGCTCTAAACAGACACCAAAGCATCCGAATGAGAGACCCATTCTCATGAAATGATTTCAAATGGCCTTATAATTCAGAAAATCCATTTAGTTCAGAGTTTCAGCTAAGCTACATTGGGTTGAGATCTCTGAAGGAGTATTTTCTATTCCATCGCTTTCAAGGGAGGAAAAAAATGTTCTTTTAAAACCAAACTGTGGACCGACTGAAATATCTGGCAGCTAGAAAACACGAAAACACCATCATTCAAAGCTGCTCCATCAAATTCTGAAGCTGCCTCTTTCTTTTTCAAACCTAGCTGCAAGAGTTAGAGAGTAGAAGTCATTATTTCATAGAATAACAGAGTTGGAAGGGACCTTGGAGGGCTTCTAGTCCAATCCCTTGTTCGAGCAGGAGACCCTATACCATTTCACACAAATAACTGTCCAGTCTCTTTCTGAAAGCCTCCAATGATGGAACACTTTCACAACTACCATATTTTTTGGAGTATAAGATGCACCCCCCCCAAAAAAAGAGTGTGTAAATATTGGTGCATCTTATACACCAGATACAGCCATTTTTGACCTCCCGAAGCCCCGCCCCAGCGTCCCATTTTTGTGAAAAATGAGAGAAAAAAGGGCCGTCTTTCACCAAAACGGGAATGTTTTTGCCTTCCCCCACCCCCCAGAAGCACTCTGCAGGCTTCAGCAGGGCTGAGGAAAGGGAAAAATGCCCCCATTTTGGTAAAAAAAAACAGGGGTGTTTTTGTCTGTAGAAGCCTGCAGAGTGCTCCTGGGGGCTGAGGAGAACAAGACCTCTTTGAAATGTCAAATTTCCATCCATTGCTTCCTGTCCTCCCTTTTGGTGTTTTGGAGAATAGGTTGACCCCCACTTCTTTGGGGTAGCCCCTAAGATATTGGTAGACTGCTATCATGTCACCCTTAGCCCTTCTTTTCCTTAAACTAGATATACCAAATTCCTGCAACCGTTCTTCGTATGTTTTAGCCTTCAGCCCCCTTATAATCATTATTGCTCTTCTCTGCACTCTTTCTAGAGTCTCAATATCGTTTTTATATCATAGCAACTGAAACGGAATCAGAAGTGGGTTCCTACCAGTTCGCACCTATTCGGTAGAACCGGTTCGTCAAATCTACCGAACCGGTTAGAAGAGGTTCCACCAGTGGACCCGGAAAGCAGGCCAGACCTACAGAAGAGATTCCAACATTTTTTGAAACCCACCACTGGTCCTTGGATATGATTATTCTACACTATCATGTTCATATTTATAAAACTCAGTGCCTCTGTGAAAGGTAAGGATGACTACTGCGTTTGTGGTGCAATCAGAACATTGCGTGTGTTGAAGTTGTTTTAACGCAAACCAAAGATGCCTTTTAAAAAACAAGTTTACATCCTATTCTTATGCATGCCAGTGCTGTGTGTGAGGTGAGGTAATTTAAGGTGGTTCTGACAAGTGACATCCGGTCACATGGGCAGCAAGCCACTCCCATCCAGTCACATGGGCGGCACACAGGAGGCCACACCCACAGAGTAGGTTCGAACAATTTTTGAAACCCGCCACTGAACGGAATGCAATATTTCAAATATGGTCATGGTAAGGCTTTGTAAAGCAGAACTAATGCTTCACGTGATCTTGATTCTGTCCCTTTATTCATGCAGCTTAGGATTGCATTGGCAACATCAGGTCTGTGAAAAGCAAAGGCATCAGTTCTATCCATGTCTTCTTGGTCTTCTCTGAATCATCTCTGCATCCATTCTAACATTTGTTAGGCCAGTACAGGTAGACTCGACTTACAGCCATCCGTTTAGTGACTGCTTGAAGTTAAAACAGCTCTGGAAAAAGTGGCTTATGTCTGACTTTCACACATATGACTATTGCAGCATTCCCATGGTCACGTGATCAAAATTTGGGTGCTTGGCTCTGGCATGTATTTATGATGTTGGGGCCAAATCAAGAAAGTTTATTGCAATGATATCCATGTTCTCTTCAGTTGACCGTTGTGTTGGGCATTGTCAAGGGCCGCCCTCCAAATTTAGTCAGGAATTTCAGAGGTTGACATGGAGCATAGAACATAGAAGCAAAGGGCTGGAAGGAATGTTGGAGATCTTCTAGTCCAACTCCCATCCTCAAGGCAGGAGACTTTATACCATCCCAGATAAATGGATGTCCAATCTTTTGTTGAAAACCTCCAGCGATGTTGTTGTTGTTGGTTGCGAAGTCATGACCAATCCATCATCACTCCATGGACAACATTCCTCCAGGCCTTCCTGTCCTCTTATATCCTCCAGGATCCATTTAAGCTCATGCTGACTGGTTTGGTGACTCCACACAGCCACCTTATTCTCTGTTGTTCCCTTCTTCTTTTGCCCTCAATCTTTCCCAGCATGAGGGTCTTCTCCAGTGAGTCCTTCTTTTTCATTAGGTGGCCAAAATATTTGACTTTCATCATCAGGATCCTGGCTTCTAAAGAGTAGTCAGGGTTGATCTCCTCTAGGACTGACCGGTTTGATCACCTTGCAGTCCAAAGGACTCACAGGACCATTGTTCTCCAGCCCCATAGTTCAAAGGCCTCCATTCTTTGGCGCTCCTCCAGCAATGAAGCACCCACAATTGCAGGAGGGAAAATGTTCAATGGATTGTGTTGGACTAAGACCCAGGATATTATCTTTGATCCACCATCAAGCATAGAAAATCCATGGGTGACTTTTTACCAGTCATTCTCTCTTAGCCCTATCTACCTTGTGCATTGTGGTCATACAAGTAAGGGAGATCTCCACAAAGACAGTCTTGAATTCCTGAAGAAAGAGTGCAGAAAATAATCTATTCAGGCAGAAGTTGACCTCTTGAACACATGATCCTTCAAAGATGGATGAAAGGTGAGAAAACATACTGGCACTGCCACCTGGTGGCCAGCCAAGACACAACAAGTACTTTAGGAGCAGAGACAATAAGATTTTACTGAATAAATATGAAAAGAGTTACAGAGAAAGAGATACTAAGTCATGTTCTGTCAGCTCAGCAGGTAGACCAAGCAGCACACCCTTACAGGAGGACTTTAAAAGTTCTTACTACTTGGGGGCTTTTTAATATTTTAATATTTTTTCTTAAGAGGCAGGGAGTCTAAACAATAACATCTGGAAATGGCTGGGCAGCACATGTTATTAGGGACATCAGACAAGTAAACTTTCAGCCAGATATATTTTTAATAAGACAGGTTCCTCAGCTGGCACCATCTGGAGGTGATATTCGGTCAATAACTTCAGAAGCCAAGTAAGTGACTTTTTGCTAACAATGTTTTCATGGAAAAATGTTTCTAGTGTGCCTCTCTTTAGCGCCCCCTCTCTGCAGCAAGGGTTAAATTAGGGCTGCCCTCTGTCTTAATTGTTATAAGTAGAAATAAGTTTTGTCACAGACAAAAATAACAGAACAACATAACCAGTGGTGGGATTCAATTTTTTTTTACTACCGATTCTGTGACCATGGCTTGGTGGGTGTAACATGGTTTGGTGGGTGTGGCTTGGTGGGTGTGGCAGGGGAAGGATACTACAAACTCTCCATTCCCTCCCCATTCCAGGGGAAGGATACTGTAAAGTCTCCATTCTCTCCCCACTCCAGGGAAAGGATACTGCAAAATCTCCATTCTCTTCCCACTCCAGGGAAAGGATACTGCAAAATCTCCATTCTCCCATTCCCTCCCCACTCCAGGGGAAGGATACTGCAAAATCTCTATTCCCTCCCCACTCCAGGGGAAGGATACTGCAAAATCTCCATTCTCTCCCTACTCAGTATAGTCTGGGATCTTCTTTCTGTGCATGCTGATCTTCCTCATTTATCAATTGGCAGGGTTAAATCCAGGAAGCCCTCTCTGGCACTCACTCAACAGCTAACAACTTTGAGGTCAACACACTGTGAAAAGCCAAATGGGCTGCTGAATGTCCAGATCCAGGCAGTTACGTAAATGACCCTATGCAAAAGGTGCCAGGTTTTGACCTTCCTTGTCAGAATTGATCAACTCTGAACAGAATCCGTACCCAACATGGTGTCTGCCAGGACTCAATGTTTAAGTGGGTGTTGTCTCTACTCCACCCAGTGTGATTGTGGTGCTTCTCAACAAAATATCCACCACATTGTGTCTGAATGTCCATCAAGAGCTTACACTGGCCCAATGTCTCATTTTTTTCAACATAGACCGCCATGTTCTTGAATGGTTGTGTGGACTGGACATTAACATTTGAACAACTATAAGTCCATGTATTTGCCATATGCTAAATAAAATAAATAGTATGAGACCATTACTGGATGCCGTTTCAGAGAACTATCCCTAATACAGAATACATCCCATCATCAGTCCCTTTCTCCCTCTTTCTTGGGTATCTTGCCCCATTCTTTCTTCTTCTCTGAACACCACCCTTCTCCAGTGGATCTTCCTTTGGTGAGATCTCACCCTGCTTTAGCAGCTCCTGCTTCAACCCAGTCTGAGCTCAAACACTAATCCTTTCAGCTTCTATCAAACTCATAGGTAAATGTTCCCCTTGCACATATGTGCTAGATGTGCTAGGGATTTGAACAATCCAACTGCTGACCTTTCTGATCAACAAGCTCAGCGTCTTAGCCACTGAGCCACCACATCCCTATCAAACTCACTTTGTAAACCTCCTGCATGTTAACTTTAATTTCCTCCCCTCTCTTCTCCTTGGAGGATAATCCCCTTCTTTTCCAGAATTTCCAATTCTCCACTAACTGCAGATTATCTCTTCCCTCCATCTCTACCTCATTTTCCTCCTATTTGCCTTAATGTTTATAAGGATCTCCTTTTCTGCGCTTCAAAGTCCTTCCAATTATATTCCCACAAAGCAAAGCTCTTTAGAACCTGAATTAACCATTTCTCCCAGGGCAAAACTCCTTTCTTTGCAGCTACTGTTAAAACGGAGCTCCAAAAGATCAAATTTAAAACTTCTATTAGTAGCTAGATGGGAACAAACTAAAACAATGACCTTACAGAGGATCTTTGATCCCTTACAAACCCACATTCCCAAAAATCTACCCAAGAGGAAAGCATGAAGAATTGTATTAGAATAGAATAGAATAGAATAGAATAGAATAGAACAGAACAGAACAGAATAGAATAACAGAGTTGGAAGGGGCCTTGAAGGTCTTCTAGTCCAACCCCCTGCTTAGGCAGGAAACCCTGCACCACTTCAGACAAATGGTTATCCAATCTCTTCTTAAAAACTTCCAGTGTTGGAGCATTCGCAACTTCCATTAATTGTTATTTTTTCTTATAGCAGATTTTTATTATTTTCTCCCTTCTACAACACCTTACAGTCATTACATCAACATTGTTATGTCATCATACCTGTACATGTGTATAATATTTCACTTCTATATTTACACACTTTATACACACACACACACACACACACACATATATATATATATATATTTCTAACGGAACAGAATATCAAAATATATATATATAGTCACAATATATAGTCATATATATATATATATATATATATAGTCACAACCCCTGGTATGCTCAAATATGGGAGGAAGATCACTACTTCCATTCTCTGTCCTTCAGCTCGTCACAAGAGACCATCCAGACAGAACCCAATATTATTATTTTTTTACTGTTGCCTTTTTGTTACATTTGTTATATTTGTGCTGATAAATAAATAAAGGGAGACTAGTATAGATCTATTTCAAGCTATTTAGCTCTCATCAGCTAGCCATACCCTTACTGGGAATCGAGCCTGTGCTGTATTGCCTCTAAGGGAGATGTGTTAACCATTGAGCCCACAAAGGAGGCCACACCCACAGAGTTGGTTCGAACAATTTTTGAAACCCACCACTGTTGCTGGCCATGTCTAAACCCTTCTGGAGAAATCAGATACTCCATTAAGTAAGACAAAATCAATCCATTTCTGTTCCGTTAGAAATAAAACTAGTCCTAGTCTATTTTTATATATAATTCTGATCTGTTTTGGGCACTGGATACATTTTGATTATTATGTGGTGTGTTTGACACCAGGACATAAACAGATGGAGTGAGTTGTGACTCTCATCTTTCCCCTGGACTTTCTGAAGCTTGTGGTTTGACGGCCCTTGACCATGGTAACCTCCTGTTGGATTGAATGTGGAGACTACTGTCCTTCAAAGGATGAAGTGACATTTGAGCAGCTGTTTGGCTTTTTCTGGGATTGGAAACCAGGCAAGATTAAGCTTGATTAGTCACATGGGTGGCAAGCCACTCCCATCCGGTCACATGGGCAGCAAGCCACTCCCACAAAGGAGGCCACACCCACAGAGTAGGTTCAAACAGTTTTTGAAACCCACCACCAAATTGATGCCTTTGCAGCAGGCCTACTGAATAATTTCAGCTGTGCAGGTCCGCCGTACAGAAAAGAAGGCCACCTTTACTCCTCAGAGGAGCTCCAGAGGTTCTGAGTTATAAATAAAGCATCATATAATTACTAAAGCTACAAGTAAGAATTATTATTTCCCCCAATTACAGTTGCAGTTTGCGCTATGCAGAGTCACGGGCTCTCTTTCTGTGGGTCACACTTTATGGATTTCTCTCTGGCAGTTTTGAAGGCTATCCTGGAACCATAATTATTTCTGATAATAAATGTGCTTCGTTGCATCACTTCAAGGCTCTTCAGGCAGGTGTTGGGACACTTGTGAAAACAGCCAGGAAGAAAAGAGGGAGTACGCTCAACTTTGTGTTTGATTTAAGGAAGTTTAACGTGATGGATGGATCTATATTTTTACTGTTATTTCTCCATCCTTTTTGCCCATTTATCCACCTGAATTTCAACTGAGTACTTTTGCTACAGCACACTGTATTTCCTCACTAATCCATTGGGCTTTTCTTCAGCTTGTGGGTGGATATTTATTTCTGCATTTCCAACATGATTATTTATAATAGTTAATCAACTGAAAAATCACCATCGTTTGTCCAATCTATACAGAGTAATATTGCGCAGTGGCATTTGGTGCTAATATCTTCAAAAAAAAATCTGTAAATGACATGGAAGGATTTAATTCTTTGAAAAAGGTTCAGAAGTAGGTTAAATTTCACCTAAGCCTATGTCCCTCTCCGAAGTTGGTTAATCAGCCACGAGTTTTAAGCTTCTGCAAATGTCATCCCCAGCATATAACTGCCGAGGTGGCGCAGTGGTTAAATGCAGCACTGCAGGCTACTTCAGCTGACTGCAGTTCTGCAGTTCGGCTGTTCAAATCTCACCGGCTCAGGGTTGACTCAGCCTTCCATCCTTCCGAGGTGGGTAAAATGAGAACCCGGATTGTTGTTGGGGGCAATATGCTGACTCTGTAAAACACTTAGAGAGGGCTGAAAGCCCTATGAAGCGGTATATAAGTCTAACTGCTATTGCTATTGCTATAACTTGTACATCCTGTTGTTACTCTCTAGCCCCATCTAGTGGCCGGAGGGACAAATATGCCCCAACATATTATCTTTATATGCCATTATTGCTCTCTAGCCTCATCAACTGGCCAAAGACACAAATACCAAGTATATTGTTTGAAGCTGACCCAACCTCTTTACCCGTCAGCCCGCATTCTCCAAACAAGTGCATGCTGGCAAGCCAGACTCCGTTTCCTTTAGCATTTGGAGAAGGCAGAAGCACAAAGAAGACTCCATCTGCGCTCTACATGGGGCTGCCCCTGAAGAGCGTTTGGAGACTATAATTGGTCCAGAATGCAGCCGCGCTAGCAATACTGGGTGTATCGAGATACACCCATGTTACACCCATCCTCCGCGAACTGCACTGGCTCCCCATCACTCTCCAAAAGTGCTTCAAGGTGCTGGTTATCACCTTTAAAGCTCTACATGGCTTAGGACCTGGATATCTACGAGACTGTCTTCTGCCACATACCTCCCAGTGTCCGATAAGATCTCACAGGATGGGCCTTCTCCGGGTGCCGTCGACTAGACAATGTCATCTGGCAGCTCCTCGGGGGAGGGCCTTCTCTGTAGCTGCCCCAGCCCTATGGAACGATCTACCCCCAGAGATCTGGACCCTTCCCACTCTCTCGGCCTTCCAAAAGTCTACTAAGACCTGGCTGTTCTGGCAGGCCTGGGGCTGTTGACCTCATGAACGAGGTCCAGCCCCACTAAGGTTGAGTGCATGATGTGTCTTTTTAAATTTGTTCTCTCTCTATTTTAAATTTTTTAGTATTCTTTTAGAATTGTTTTATGTAAGCCGCCCGGAGTCTTTCGGGATTGGGCGGCATATAAATTTATTAAATCTTGAATCTTGTGGCACATGGTCATCCAAGGACAAATGCACATCCCCCACACAGAGCAAAGCTGGTGAGATTTAAATTACTTGTACTTATTAATTGTTATGTTCAGCAGGAACTCAATACTGTCTATCTTGTATTTGGTTCTCATTGTATGTATCCCTCATCCCACAAAGACTAATGGGTAGTGAGTACAGAACAGAAAATGCCTGACTAAAGAGGCCATTGATTTAAGCAGAGTTTTATTAAAGCAAGGAACTCTCTTTTCACACTTACTTGGAAGTTTGTAAAAGTCTGATGCAGACATACATTTCAAAGCACTCATTTTAAAAGCATGCACAACACTGATAGATAGATACAGATAGTCCACAACCTATGGCCACAATTGAGCCCAACATTTCTGTTGTTAAGTGAGACCTTTGTGAAGTGAATTTTGCCTCATTTTACCACCTTTCTTGCCTCGGTTGTTAAGCAAGCCATTGCAGTTGATAAGTTAGTCACTTGGCTGTTAAGCAAATCTAGCTTCCCTAATGACTTGGCTTGTCAGAAGGTCACAAAAGGGGATCACATGACCTGGGGACACAGCATCGGTCATAAGTAGGAACTAGTTGCCAAACACCTGAATTTTGATCACATGATCATGGGGATTCTGGAAATGTGGCCAGCGTGATTAATCATTGAGGTGTATGGAACACTGTTAGCTTCCCACCAAAATGGTACCTATTTATCTACTCATATGTACATGCTTTTTTTTTTTTAAATATATTTTATTCATTTTCACATTCCATTTGCAATCACTTATATACAGGGTATTTGCTATAAGAAAAGAAAAAAAAAGAAATAAAACGAACAAATAAAAAGGAAACACAACTCATCATTCACAACCCCACCTAACACTTCCATCCTCCATACACCCCATCTACCCCCTCCAACTTTCCTTTCTCCCTCTAACACTCCCCTCCTACTTCCCTTTCCCCTCAAACCTTCCTTCTCCCCTTACTCCCCACACGCCCTCCTTACATTCCCCTTACTCCTTCCTTACTCCTCCCTCTTCTTTCCCTCTACCTCCCTCCTTGGTGTATTCCTTTATTCGAGTGTTGTTTGATCTGATAAAAGTAAAATGAACCAAGGAATATATATATATATATATATATATATATATATATATATATATATATATATAGAAAGAGAAAAGAGAGAAAAGAAAAAAAGAACCACCGTATATAAATACATACTTGTTCTTATTGAGACTATATTAACCCCCCCACCCCCCACCCCCACAAATCCCCATCCCTAATCCTCCCGACTTCCCAGGGCCCACACCTGGCACTACCTTCTGTCTAAAATATCTTGTATACGTATGGATTAAAAAAATAAAAGTAATATGTCAAAAGAAAGAAAAACAGAAAAAAAGAAGAGAGAAAAGAAAAGAGAAAAGAAAAAAAGAAAAAAAAGAAACCACTCTTTGTGTTTATCTCAGCCCCCCATCTTTATCTATGCTTAAATAGTATAAGTCATTCTATCTATATTTTATTCTCGTCTCTTACTTCTTTGTTATTTACCCCAACCTTCTGTAGACTCTCCCGTTCCTCTTCCTAAACCTTATATTCAGATAAACTTTTGATCCCTTCCAATAAAATTTAAGCAACGTGGTTCATGCCACATATTCAAATATTACTTTACAGAAGAATAATCAAACTTTCCCTTCTAATAAAATTTAAACAGCATAAATAATCTTTCTTAACCTCCTTTTCAAACAATAATTCAAAATAATCTAACCAAGCTTCCCCTTCTTAGTAAAGTTTAAGCAGCATAGATCAGTTATTACTTTACAGAAAAATCAGTTTCTATCTTAAGATAATCCCAACCGACTTTCTCTTCTAATAGGATTTAAATAACGTAAATCATTCCACATGCATTTTACCCTCATCCCTTGCTTGTCTGATATTTACCACTATCAAATTTATGCAGACATTTGTTTAAAATCTAGCTCAAAGTAATTTCAACCAACTTTCCCTTCTAATAAGAGTTAAATAGCATGGATCATTCCACATATTCAAATAATACTTTCAGCAAGAGTCAGTTAACCTTCTGTTTTAAAGTAGTCCCTTCTAACAAAATTTAAACAACATAAATCATTCCGCATTCTTTTTACATCTATCTTAAGATAATCCCAACCGGCTTTCTCTTCTAATAAGCTTTAAACAACGTAAATCATTCCGCATATATTTTACCCTCATCCCTTGCTTGTCTGATGTTTACCACTATCAAATTTATGCTGACATTAGTTTAAGATCTAGCTCAAAGTAGTTTCACCCAACTTTCCCTTCTAATAAGAATTAATCCGCTTTTTCTACCGGAGAGAGGTCTCAAACCCCCATTCAGTCCTCAACTTTGGCAAATATTTTGAAATGTCTAAATTCTCGATCTCCGTTTTTCTGCTTCTCCGAGGGAGGAAAGGCTACCCCCTCCATCTTGCAGCCACGCGGCCTGCCGCTTGCCTTCTCCTTCCGCTTGTCTCTCCTCTCTTTCAAGTGAGTCAGGAAGTCCCACCTTCAAAGTCCTACAATAGAAATCTCGGGCCTCCGAAACAGAGTTAAGACGAAATCTTTGATTCTCAAATGTAACCGTAATGCCGGCAGGGGCCTCCCATCTGTATCGAATCTGTTGACTCCTAAGCTCTTTAGTTAAAAAGGCGTAGTCCCTTCTTGCTCTCAACATCTGGAAAGGTATATCTTTGAAGACAGTCAGGTCCTGGTCATCAACTCGGAGACTGTTATTATGAAACTTTTGCACAATCGCGTTTCTAGATTCTTTTGTGGAGAAATATATAATTACGTCCCTCGGGAGCTGTCGCTGTTCCGCTACCAATGAGTTCTGGCGATAGATTTTCTGAATCTGCCAATCAAAGTTAAGTCCCGGGCTTCCCACCGCATGGCTGAAGGCTTCAGCAAAGGTCTGTTTCAGATTCTCTTGCTCCTTTTCACGGAATCCTCTAACTCTTATTGAAAATGCCTTCCTATCAAAATTTATCATCACAAGCTGTTCTTCAGTGTCTATAATTTTTTGTTGTAATATTTGAATATTGGTAGTCAAATTAAAATTAGCCTTCTCCAAGCTTTCCAATTTATTCTCTATTTCAGCAGAATAATCTGACAGGGCAGACATGGCTGCGAACGTATTCGCCTTCATTTGATTAATTTTAGACTTTAAATCATCATATAGTTCCAATACAAATTCCTTAATTTCTTGTTTAAAATCATTAAACATTTTAAAGAGATGTTCCTGTGTTAAAAATTCTCCAGTAGAGGGCATAGGAGACAAAGGCTGTGGTTCCAGTAAAAAATCTTTAGATTCTTTAGACACAATTGTAGCAAGGCGCTTCTTTGACCTGGGTGCCATAATAAATAAACAATTAAGCAGCACTTTTGCTCCCCTCTGTTTCCAAAGAAAAAGGGTTTATTTTGTTAAGGAGCGATCTGCAGGAAGGTAAAACCGGCTAAGTACATCCACTATCAATCACCCACGGAGAGAAATCGCCATTTTGAAGTCCGTTTAGACAAAGAAGTCTCTAAGACAAACGGTGCTGGTATTTAAGATAGTAATAAAAGCATAAATCTCACAGGAGTGGGACCCGCCCGTATCATTCCTAGCTTGAAAAAACTTTGCTTTGTCCTGGGGGGGGGCTAGCCTGTCTGGGGCTGCCAAAAAAAAAAGGCAGCTGAGAAGAACTGGCTGGAGATAAAAGCTCCGCTCCCGCTGGATCTAATCTCTGTCCACAGCCAAAAAAAAAGAAAAAGGCTGTGGATTACGAATAGACCCTAGCATACAGAGCTACTCCCTGCCCCTTTCTTAGCCAAAAAGGGGTGATATCTATGATCTTATTTAGATATACAGACCAGATCTCTGAGAGGAGCTCGGTTGAGCCCTCCTCGGCAACAGGCCACGCCCCCAGGAAGCCTATGTACATGCTTTTGAACTGCTAGGTGGGAACGAGCTGGGGCAAGTAATGAGAGTTCCTAACTGTGAAAAATGGTCATAAGTCATTTTTTTCAACGCTGTTATAACTTCGAACAGTCCATAAGCGAATTGTTATAAGTCAAGGATTATCTATACTTTCATTTTGATGTATCTCTATGCAAGTATGCAGGTTTATATGTGCATACTTGCATATAAGATGAAATGCATTTTCTGTCAGGCCTGCAGCCATCTTTTCTTTTGGATCTTTGGCCTGCCATATTTTCTATTATTCTACTATGGGGTTGTAAGGAGTTAGATGATATGTAGCCATAACAAAATTCTTTCTAGAAAGCCAAGATCATCCTTTGTCTCTGCACCTCTGCACCTGACCGGAACTGGATGGGTGGAGCTGCCAGCATGGCAGTGGGAGATTGGACCATGGGATGGACTTGTGGGTGTGAGGGCAAGATCTTGAACTTTCAACTGGGTGGGGAAAACCGGGAAGCTTTCAGATTCGGGTTTTCCCAGATTTGTTGAGATGGTTCTCTTAATAAATTGGAACTTTGAGGAAGCCTTTGCCTTGGACTCTGATTTACTTTTGGATGCTATTTGGAATTCTGACATTTTCTTTTTTGCATAGACTTTCTTCCTTTTTCCCCTTGAGCAAAGACGAATCTGCTACTGGCACCATTCCTAATTCCCATGTCACTTAATTGGTTAGAAGATCAGTCAGCTACCAAAAATTAGCCACTATTACCTATTGGTACTGCTCAGCAAAAAATAATAATAACTTCAGACACATTAAGAGTTTCCGTGATTATAATTTTAGAGAATTTGCATATTGCTTATTCCCTCACCGGTTGAGGATGGGTCATAGAAATGCAATTAAAATACAGTTTAAAGCAAATCTTAACACATTAAAACAATGACAGTTATAAAACAGCAACTATCAAAACAAATGAAACAGCTAACATTAAAATTAAAAGTACAGTAATTAAAAATAGTATCAATGGCCACTTAAGAGAACAGAATTCGGGTTAGAACAAGACCTTGATGGAATATCCAACTTGTGTTTTGCAGAAACAAAGGAAATAGGTATTTTGGAGCTGGTGAAATCTCCCTCAAATTAAATCTTTAAATCAAATGTAGCTTTTCCTGAGCAACAGTATAATCACAGAGTGGAGAAAAATGCAAATTACTTTACAGGTGATGTGTGAATGTCTTGGAATCCGTAGTTTTGCAATACGAGTAACTGGAAATGTAGATATGCCAGGAATTCTTCACAATGATGATCAAGACCTTAATCTACATTTTTCAATTGTTCTCTGCTTTTCAGATTTATGGGAACAAATTCAGTTCCATAAAATTGGAGGGCAGAACAGAATTGAAAAGGTAAATTAAGGTTTGTCTATTGTGGACTGAAAGATGATCTACCGTGAATATGAAATCTCAGTTTCTCATTTTAAAAAGATGATACTTTAATACCATTCAGTTCCTTAACTGAAAATTCAACTTAATTACCTTAACTTACAGCTTTCTTTCAACAGAAATGTAAGAGTGGGTGATTGAAGATAATCATTCCTATTTATTAAGTTACTGCAATTATCTATCTTGTTAGAAATATCAAGGAAATGTTGAGGATAGTCAACAGTACCAGTAAAATTAACAGTTTTAAGAGAATTCTCCCTATTCCTACATTTGTGTAGGCAATAGTATTGCATTCTTGAGGGTCAGCAAGGTTAACCCACTGATTCTGAATTTCAGAACGGTTGGAAGGGACCTTGGAGACCTTCTAGTCCAACCCCCTGTTGAAGCAGGAGACCTTATACCATTTCAGAGAAATGGTTGTCCAAGCTCACGTAAAAATCTCCAGTGTTGGAGCACCCATAAATTCTGAAGGCATGCTGTTTCACTGATTAATTGTTCTATCTGTCAGGAAATTTCTCCTTAGTTCTAGGTTGCCTCTTTCCTTGATTAGTTTCCACCCATTGCTACTTGTCCTGCTCTCAGGTGCTTTGGAGAATAGGACGGCCCCCTCTTCTTTGCTGCAGCTTCTTAAATATTGGAACATTGCTAACATGTAACCCCAGTCCTTCTTTTCATTAAACTAGACATAACCAATTCCTGATTGTTATCTATCTATCTATCTATCTATCTATCTATCTATCTATCTATCTATCTATCTATCTATCTATCTATCTATCTATCTATCATCTATCATCTATCTATCTATCTATCTATCTATCTATCTATCTATCATCTATCATCTATCATCTATCTATCTATCTATCTATCTATCTATCATCTATCTATCTATCTATCTATCTATCTATCTATCTATCTATCATCTATCTATGTATCATCTATCTATCATCTATCATCTATCATCTATCATCTATCTATCTATCTATCTATCTATCTATCTATCTATCTATCTATCATCTATCATCTATCATCTATCATCTATCTATCTATCTATCTATCTATCTATCATCTATCATCTATCATCTATCATCTATCATCTATCTATCTATCTATCATCTATCTATCTATCTATCTATCTATCTATGTATCATCTATGTATCATCTATCATCTATCATCTATCATCTATCTATCTATCTATCTATCTATCTATCTATCTATCTATCTATCTATCATCTATCTATCTATCATCTATCTATCTATCTATCTATCTATCATCTATCTATCTATCTATCTATCTATCATCTATCTATGTATCATCTATCTATCATCTATCATCTATCATCTATCATCTATCATCTATCTATCTATCTATCTATCTATCATCTATCTATCTATCATCTATCTATGTATCATCTATCTATCATCTATCATCTATCATCTATCATCTATCATCTATCTATCTATCTATCTATCTATCTATCTATCTATCTATCTATCTATCATCTATCTATCTATCTATCTATCTATCTATCTATCATCTATCTATGTATCATCTATCTATCATCTATCATCTATCATCTATCTATCTATCTATCTATCTATCTATCTATCATCTATCATCTATCATCTATCATCTATCATCTATCATCTATCTATCTATCTATCTATCTATCTATCTATCTATCTATCTATCATCTATCATCTATCTATCTATCTATCTATCTATCTATCTATCTATCATCTATCTATCTATCTATCTATCTATCTATCTATCTATCTATCTACCTACCTATCATCTACATTTGGATATTTAGATTCATATCCTTACATCCCTTAAACTAAGAAAGATTTGCAATAGTGGTGAATATCTGTAGCTCAGGTGTAGGATGAGGGTGAAGGTTCATTCTCTGAGCTTGTGGGTTGGTTTCTGAATGTTTCATTAGCAAGCTAGGTACATCTTAAGGGGAGATTAGGGGATGTCAGCATTTGTGTTCTTCTGTTTATATGGGCTTCAGGTGTAGGTATGTCAAGTGAGCTTCTTGTGATGGTCTTGGGATGGGTCAGGAATGAGAATCTTCTGATGGGTGTTGTGATAGGGAGGTTACATCAGGTAGGGGTCATTGGGAGGTGAACTGCTGGTTGTGGGGGGAGTTGGGTGGGTTGGTCGAGGGTCAGTGTTGTCTCTGGATGGGTATGTGGTAGATGTGGCCGCCTGCAGCTGGTGGAAGACTCAGACAGTGAGAAGGTTGGGAGCAACATGGGTCAGTCCTGGAATCTGGGGAAGGCTCTGATGAGGGCTCTGTGTCAGAGGCAGAGAGGGGGACAGAGCCATCTGATAGTTATCAGCTGCCTACAGAGTCGGATATCAGTGGGGTAGAAGAACAGCTGGAGCCTGTTCCCAATGTGCGCATGCGCAGAGTTTCCCAGAGAAGGGAACAGCTAAGGAACAAGGGCTGACTTGGGAGCAAAGCCACAGGTGGGTGGAGAATGGCCCCTCCCATAGGGAATAAAGAGGCGCAAAAGGGGAGGGGAGTTTGCAGGAGACAGTTAGTTCAATTCATTAGGGTGAAGATTTTTTCCTGACGTCTTGACAAGTAATTGCTGCTACAGCTTGGAGTTTAGAAGATTTTGGCCTGGCAACTCTCCAAGCCTGATCAAGGTCTGTAGTTGTGAAATCTCTTGAAAGACTGTTGGCTGGGACTTTGCCAGAGAGGAATTCTGTTTAATGTAGCAATAGCAATAGCAGTAGACTTATATACCGCTTCATAGGCCTTTCAGACCTCTCTAAGCGGTTTACAGAGAGTCAGCATATTGCCCCCAACAACAATCTGGGTCCTCATTTTACCCACCTCGGAAGGATGGAAGGCTGAGTCAACCCTGAGCCGGTGAGATTTGAACCGCTGAACTGCTGATCTAGCAGTAGCCTGCAGTGCTGCATTTAACCACTGCGCCACCTTGTAAATAAAAGAGATCTTATCGGGACGAGGAGTTTGCTTCACGATCTTGGGAAGCCTAGGTCAAAACAGTTCATTTGAATTCTGGGAGGAATAGCCTAATTGTAGGTCAATGTGTCTGTTGATGGAATTGCTTGTGGAGTGCCGGGATTCAATGAATTCATAAACATGGTGGGTAGCAGCCTGGCTAATTATTTTTGTGTTGTTCCCATCGAACTGGTGCTGTTTGGTGACGGTGTGGATAGAGATTAAGAAATATCTTTAAGAAATCCAACATTTCCCCTTTTATTTATGGCTCGACTAAAACCATAGGCTAAACAGCAAAATGGCTATGAACTCAAACATGTATTTACGCAATAATTTATCTAGATTGCCCTATTTATTTTCTAGTTGTATAACATAAGCAGTCAGCGTGTTGAACTATAGCTTAGCCACCAGTGTAAGATAAAATAAAACAACTTTCAGACTCGTAATGTGCAGCATTGATGCCTTTTAAATATGGCCTGAATTACTTCCACCGTTAGCTTATTGCATTCTAATTCTCTTCCAAAAAGAACTGCACCATTTCTGGTGCTATTCATCACGTGTTTTGAAATTGCATACATCATTGTAGGCAGCATCTCAGCTTTCGACATGTTAAACTGGATTGAACTCTTTTGGATGCTATTCCAGTATGGAAAACTGTATTTTTAAGCCACTCAATATGTAGTGTATTTTTTCCAAGAACATCCTTCCTACAATATACCATGCTTCTATAAATACCGTATTTTTTTGGACTATAAGATGCACTGGAGTATAAGACGTAGTACGATTTCAAAGAAGAAAACAAGAAAAAAATAGTTTTTGCCCTTCACAGCCCCCAGGAGCACTATGCAGGCCTCCCAAACCCTCTGTGCATCCCATTTTTGTGAAAAATGGATCCATTTTTGGCCTTCTAAACCCCCCGTGCATTCTGTTTTTGCCCTCCCCATCCCCCAGGAGCACTCTGCAGGCCTCCCAAACCCTCTGTGTGCCCCATTTTTGCAAATCATTGGCCCGTTTTTTTGTGAAAACGGGACACCCAGGGCAGGGTATCAGGAGGCCAAAAATGGCCGTATTCGGTGTATAAGACGCACTGACATTTCCACCCTCTTTTAGGGGTGGGAAAGTGTGTCTTATACACTGAAAAGTATGGTAATCTTATTAGAAGGGAGGGGCAATCATCTATACTGAGCAATGGCCCCCTCCTTTGCTGATATTTCAGCAATCAAAAGCTATGTGCATAGCAATAGCACTTAGACTTATATACCACTTCACAGTGCTTTTACAGCCCTCTCTAAGCAGTTTACAGAGGATATTTATAATTTGCCCCCAACAATCTGGGTCCTCATTTTACCCACCTCAGAAAGATGGAAGGCTGAGTCAACCTTCAGCCTGGTGAGATTCGAACCTGAAATTGGAGGCAGTGGCAGAGTTTCAATGTACCCTGCTCCCAAATTCAAATATGAATTTATCATATTTGTAAAGGACTATAGCAGGGGCTTGACAACTTTAAGACTTATGCAGTGGTGAAATTCAAAAATTTTCCCTACCGGTTCTGTGCGCGTGGCTTGGTGGGCATGCCTTGGTGGTCATGTGATGGGGCATTGCTTGGTGGTCATGTGACCAGGTGGGCAACAAATAGGAACCTCACAGAGTCACAGAGACCTCAAAAGCCAATTATCACATTTTATACAAAAATGTGTAATCAAAGCTACACAACTGACTCACACACAATGCAAAAGCAGCTAGACGTCACACAAAAAAAAGTTTCCTATAATCGCGCTGCACAGTTGATTGTCACAGCTGATTGTTGGAACCTTTTTTTACTTTTTTTTTTTAGTATTTTGCTTAAACCGGTAGTAAAAAAAATGCTTTAAAAAAGTTTTTTAAAAGTTTTGACAATCAGCTGTGTGACAATCAGCTGTGCCATGTGATCATTGGAACTTTTTAAAAACTTTTTTATACACATAAAGTTTTTTATTTTTTTCATTTTCATAACAAATAACCACATGTATACTATTACATAACCAACATTATATTATATTGTTAAATGTCTACATCAATTTGTCTTACCATCAACTCCTAGAAACGATTAATGGCTCTTCTGCTCTCCATACGTCGTATTTGTATCTTATCCATCACTTTCTTCTCCCTCTCTCCTCCTCCTCCCTACTTCCTTTCTTCCCTCTGTCATCATTCTCTTCTCTACTTCCCCTTCCTCTCTCCCCTTTCCACTCCTCCTTTCTCTCCTCCTCTTCCCCCCTGCCCTCTCTCCTATCCCTCTCTTCTTCCTTTACCTCTCTTCTCTACTCTGCACTCTTCATTTCATTTACTATATTTCAGCCTCTGAGCAAGCTCCATTTTATGTTGATGGTATTTATAATTCCTTTTCAATATACATATTTAACTTTAACATATATCTCCCTCCTTTTTTAAAAGAAAAAAGTACACATATATTCTAATTACATATATTTTTTTTTAAAAACCCGCCTATTTTTGGCCGAGATGTAAACCTGGTTACGATTCCCAGCTATTCTCATTGTTATATTTATATAGCATTAGCAATAGCAGTTAGACTTATATACCGCTTCATAGAGCTTTCAGCCTCTCTAAGCGGTTTACAGAGTCAGCATATCGCCCCCACAGTCTGGGTCCTCATTTCACCCACCTCGGAAGGATGGAAGGATGAGTCAACCTTGAGCCGGTGAGATTTGAACCACTGAACTGCAGATAAAAGACAGCTGAAGTGGCCTGCAGTACTGCACCCTAACCACTGTGCCACCTCGGCTCTTTATATAGTTATGCATCCTTACATGCCCCAAATTTGGAACTTTTAAAAAACTTTTTAAAGCATTTTTTTTTTTTACTATTGGTTCAGACAAACCAGTAGCATTTTTACTACTGGTTTAGGCGACTCGGCCTGACCCAGTAACATATCACCCCTGGACTTATGGACTTCAATTCCAAGAATTCTTCAGCAGCTAGGGAATTCTGGGAGTTGAAATGAACAAGTCTTAAAGTTGCCAAGGTTGGAAACCCCCTGGCTGATTCTTTTATCACTGTTTGCTATTGGAAGATGCTATCGCTTGAGAAGATCTGCCTTCATCAACTTTGTGGTAATCTAGAATCTCTCGATGAAGAAGACTGTATCCGCACGATACAGTCTCAGTGTGGTTCATCTTTTGCCATTTGTACACTCAGATGTATACCTGTATGGTCCTAAATCATATATTATTTTCAAAGAGATTTGGCATGCAGATCAACATTTTAAGTATAGTTTGTTTCACTAACATGGGGAAGTTAATTCTGGTTCACCAGTAGAAATTAATTAGCATTGGTTTGTTCACTCCAATTCATGATTGACGGGCAATCATTAGCAAAAACACCTAATCACATTTACAAGGCAAAAGAAAATAGTGTCAAGCATTAACCTTGAAAAGATGTGTGTGGGTGTAATTTTGAAGCATATCTAAAAGTGGGAGGAGGGCAAATATTTCCGCAAATGGAGTAAAATTAACCACAAGTAAAATAACTAAAGGTACAAACAGTCATGGAAACCTATAGTTGTAAGGTACCTTGAGTTTCACCTAGTCTACTCTTCTCCAATTTTCTCAACAACACAAGTTAAAAAGATCCCTCTGCTTGAAAAGGAAGTTAGTTCTCATTCAGGGCAACAGCTAAAAAGGACCAATTTTTGTATAAATGAGATTGATGCTACAGAAAACCTGCAGTGTTTACACATAGAGAATTGGGCATTGTGGACCAAATATAAGTTGAATTGTACGATACCCAGCAACTATTCCAGAATGCTAGGTTCTGATGCCAAGCCAGTTTACAAGTCTGTGGGAAATAAGGTAAAAGTTAAGGTTCCCCTTGCACTTATGTGCTAGTCGTTCCTGACTTTAGGGGGTGGTGCTCATCTCCGATTCAAACCCGAAGAGCCAGCGCTGTCTGAAGACATCTCAGTGGTCATTTGGCTGGCATGACTAAATGCCGAAGGTGCATCGCTGTTACCTTCCCACCAAAGGGGTTCCTATTTTTCTACTTGCATTTTACATGCTTTCGAATTGCTAGGTTGGCAGAAGCTGGGATACGTAATGGGAACTCACTCCATTACACGGCACTAGGGATTCGAACCACTGACCTGCCGACCTCTCCGATCGACAAGCTCGGTGTCTTAGCCATTGAGCCACTACGTCCCACAAGAGAAATAAGCTTATCCCTATGTTAAAGAAAATAATATTGAATTCAACAATGTTTTTTACGCAGCGGTGAGGTTAGATCTGAGCAGTAAAAACAGCAGAGTCAAAAAAAAAAGGCTGCAGCCAATGAATCTGTAAAAATATATTTCCCATATATCAAAGCTCAAAAATCTTTCATAAGGCAAGCAGACCTGGTTTAGGTGGGAGATAATGTCCTGTCACAAGATTCTGCATCACAGACTGGAAATAATGGCTGCTTTTTAAACATGTTTTTCTTAAAGATAACAATAAAAGTTGTCTTTCCAAGGTCACTTTTGAATGGCAGTGTCCTAATCTATACTACCAGTCTTGTCCCATGTTTAAGAATTTGAACATTGATTAAAATGGGTCAAGAAACACAGGTGCCTCATGTTCATATGAGAACAGGTCCAAAGGCACAGTGACCAGTACTTTGAAATTTTGGAGAAGAAATAGAATAGAATAGAATAGAATAGAATAGAATAGAATAGAATAGAATAAAGTTGGAAGGGACCCTGGAGATTTTCTAGCCCAACCCCCTGACTAGGCAGGAAACCCTACACCACTTCACACAAATGGTTATCCAACATCTTCTTAAAAACTTCCAGTGTTGGAGCATTCACAGCTTCTGGAAGCAAGTGATTCCACTGATTAATTTTTTCTAACTGTAAGGAAATTTCTCCTTAGTTTTAAGTTGCTTCTCTCCTTGATTAGTTTTCACCCATTGCTTCTCCCTTAGGTGCTTTGGAGAATAGCTTGACTGCCTCTTCTTTGTGGCAGCCCCTGAGATATTGGAAGACTGCTATCATGTCTCCCCGAGTCCTTCATTTCATTAAACTAGACATAACCAGTTCCTGCAACTGTTCTTCATATGTTTTAGCCCCCAGTCCCCTAATCATCTTTGTTGCTCTTCTCTGCACTCTTTCTAGAGTCTCAACATCTTTTTTGACATCGTGGCAACCAAAACCGAATGCAGTATTCCAAGTGCGGACTTACCAAGGCATTATTTTGGATAACGTATTTTCCTTCTACCTACAACCATCTTGCTACAACTTTCAACAACTTTCCAGCAAGAATAATAGACCCCTAAATATTAGTACTTTGAATTTGGGGTTGTTGCTTTTGTTCGTGACATTTGTCGGACAAAAACAATATAAGCTTCACTGAATTAAAATTAATATTGCCTGAGAAAGTCCCTTAGATCTATTTGTGAGCCCAGAGCTGAACATCAGAGGTGATATTCAGCTGGTTTGGACCGGTTCGGGCAAACCAGTAGCAGAAATTTTGAGAAGTTCAGAGAACCAGCACATACCACCTTTGTTTGGCCCCGCCCTCCCACCCCCTTCATTCCCTGTCCTATATTTTCTTGTTATTTGGCTCAGCTGATTTGCGCAGCAGAGTTGATTGATGCACTAATTGATGCTCAAAAACAGCTCAGCTCACCAGTGCTGATGTCAACACCGAGGGCGGTCTTTGAGTGCTGCACACATGTGCGAAGCACTCTCTCATAGAACCAGTAGGAAAAGATTTGCAATCCCACCATTGCTGAACATGTACCCTCTCTCGCATCTCTCCATATTATTTTTCTTCAGGGGTTATGAAAAAGACTCTAATACTCACTCAACTTTTCCTCAGTCTACAATAAATCAAACTTCTCAAGTATGTTCTTATTTTATTAAAGAAAAAGAATTCTGCTGCCTGGATCTACAAATCATGCAGGGAATTTTCGTCCAGCTTCACATTTCCTAATCACATCCTCTACTGGCCTATCAAGAAAGGTCAGCCAATATCTCTTCTGGATAGACACAGCATCATACTGAAATATCCTGCAAACTATATGAACAGCCACAGTCTAAATAATCTGAGCAACAGATACTTTTGAAAGGTGCTTGAATATTAGTAGTTTGGGTTGGTAGTTGGGCTGTTGGTTTGAGCTCCAAGCTTGGCAATTTCGTTGCAAATGTTTCATCACCATTCGAGGAGACATTGTCAGTGCGTTTTGACTTGTGCTTGTCTATCCGAACACAGGCCTTTAAATACCTTTTTATGAGTCGCAAATTAGTCTGAATGTTGTTTGTTTGGATATTTCGGAGTCATGATCTGATTTTGGACTGTTTGATTGATTGCCTGTGGTTGCTCAGCTATAGTCTTTGGTTTTTAAGTACCTTCAATGGATAACTAGAACTTCAGAAAAAAACATTGCTACTAACCTGCCTTCCGGTGAGGACCTGTATACTGCATGAGTCAAAATGAAGGCTGTGAAAATATCTACAGACCCCTCCCATCCTGGACATGAATTGTTTCAACTTCTATCATCAAAACGACACTAACAACTAATTCCCACAACACTATCAATAATTTACCAAGAATGTATTACTATTCTTCTTCTCTTCCTTCCTAGTATCTATCTCTCCCCACTTATGACTATAACCATGTTGCTAGTATCTTTCAATTTATATTGCTTTTATTGTTTCCTAGTATAATTCGATAGTTTATTATTAACCTTGACTACTATCACTAAGTGTTGTATCTTTTTATTCTTGATGAATTTATTTTTATTCTCCATATGTAGCCTGAGAGCATATGCACCAAAGACAAATTTCTTGTGTGTGCAATCACACTTGGCCAATAAAGAATTCTATTCTATTCTAGGCCATTGCACACCAGAACAACTAGACACAAGGACAGTTTTTCCCCCATGACATCACTCTGCTAAACAACTAATTCCCACAATGCTGTCAAACTATTGAGTAAGTCTCTAGTACCATTATTCTTCTCATCTTTCCTATTACCTATCTCCTTTGCTACTTATTACTATACCTTTTGCTTGTATCTTTACAATTTATATTGTTTCATTTAGTTTCCTAGTATGATTTATGTTGATTGCTTATTTAGTATCCTATGATTATCATTAAGTGTTGTATCTTATGATTTATGGTGAATGTATTTTTATGATGACTATGATCATCATTTATCACTTACAGCTTTTATGTGCAATGTGTATTTGTATTTGTATTTTATTATTTGTATGCCGCACTTCTCCGGGAGGACTCAGGGCGGCGAACAATTCAAGGGGGAAAAAAAGGGGGAACATAAAAGACAAAATACAAATAATAAAAGTAGACAACAGTCACACAGCCATACATGTTGAGAGGGGAGGGAACTCATCACCCCCAGGCCTGCTGGCAAAGCCAGGTTTTGACGGCTTTTGGGAAGGCCTGGAGAGAGGTGAGGGTCCGAATCCCTGCGGGGAGTTCATTCCAGAGGGCCGGAGCTGCCACAGAGAAGGCTCTCCCCCGGGTAATAGCCAGGTGGCATTGGCTGGTAGATGGCACCCGGAGGAGGCCAACCCTGTGAGATCTAATGGGTCTGTGGGAGGTAATTGGCAGCAGGCAGTCTCTCAAGTACCCAGATCCAATACCATGAAGGGGTTTATAAGTTATGACTAGCACCTTGAAGCGTATCCGGAGACTGATCGGTAACCAGTGCAGCTCGCGGAGGATAGGTGTAACGTGGGTGTACCGAGGTGCACCCACAATCACTCGCGCGGCTGCGTTCTGGACGAGTTGAAGTCTCTGAATACTCTTCAAGGGCTGCCCCATGTGAGCTTATGCACTGAAGACAAATTCCTTGTGTGCCCAATCACACTTGGCCAATAAAGAATTCTATTCTATTCTATCTGTGTGAATACTTTTGTTAATGGCATAGCATTTAGCAATAGCAATAGCAGTAGACTTATATACCGCTTCATAGGCCTTTCAGGCCTCTCTAAGCGGTTTACAGAGAGTCAGCATATTGCCCCCAACAATCTGGGTCCTCATTTTACCCACCTCGGAAGGATGGAAGGCTGAGTCAACCCTGAGCCGGTGAGATTTGAACCGCTGACCTGCTGATCTAGCAGTAGCCTGCAGTGCTGCATTTAACCACTGCGCCACCTTGGCTCTCACCTTGGTATTTACAATACTTCTGATTACTTCTTTCAATATAGATAGTCATTGACTTACAACAGTCCATTTAATGACCACTCGAAGTTACATCAACACTAAAAAAAGGGACTTAGGATTGTTTTCATACTTATGACCGTTACAGTATCCTTGTGGTCATGTGATCAAAATTCAAAAACTTGGCAACAGACCAGTGGTGGGTTTCAATATTTTTTAGAACCTGTTCTGTGGGTGTGGCCTATTTTGTGGGCAGTGGCTTGGCAGTCATGTGACCAGGCAGGTATGGACAACTTGACATCACTCATGCACACTCAGTCACATGACCACCACCCCCGAGCCATGTGGCAAAAAATTTTGGGACTCCTATGAAGGTGGGGGAGAGGGGAAAACCTTCCAAAAATAGACAACTGGAGGATTAAGGGCCGAAATTAGGGAGATCGGAGAAGGCAGGACAGAGGGGAATCCAGTAGAAAGCTATCACACGCTGGGAAAATAACTTTGGGAGATCGGAGGAGGCAGGACAGAGGGGAATCCAGGAGAAAACTCCTGAGCTTGCTGCTGCTGCCTGGTGGATTGTGCCCCTGGATCTCTCCATGCCTCTCCATTCACCACCTCCACTCCCAGGTATGGGACTTGACACCGAATTGGGCTAGGATAGTGCGGACGGGCGGGGGGAGCGAGCAATGGAGCGGATGGGCGGGGGGGAGCAAGCGAGCGACAGGGCTGGGGCAGGCATTCTGGAAGTTACTTCCAGGTCCACGGGTCGAACCTCCTCTCACTGGATCGGTAAATTTCACCATCTGGTTCTCCAAAGCCGGTGTGAACCGGTAGAAACCCACCACGGCAACAGACTCATATTTATGATGGTTGAGAAAGGAAGATTCACTTAACAACCATATTACTGAGTTGACAACTGCAGTGATTTGCTTAACTGTGGCAAGAAAGGTGGTGAAATGGGGCCAAACTGACTTAACAAATGTTGCAGTGAGCATCAGAAATGTTGGTTTTAATTGTGGTCGTAAATCAAGGACTATCTGCATGAAATGGCAGCATACAATCGCTTTTAAAAAGTCTGCATGTTATGTATGGATACTACAACTTTTAATTATCAGAATCTCTTGCTTTCAGTCATGTAATAAATATAGCTTTATAGCACTCCGTTTAGTTTGGAGGGGAACAGTTGAACATTTGCGAAATGATCACAGCAAAATATGCTTCTGTGTTCTGTGAACTATTATAGCAATGCCTTTACTTAGTTGTTAAATAATTAATCTTGTTAACACTAGTAGGTCAAACATTAAAACATAACAAAAATTAAATTGGAAATAGCAATGGAAGGTGAGAAACTAGTTTTTTAGAAGTCCAAGAACAATCAAAACTTGAATGATACCATATTAAAAATGAAAGCATCCATCTTTATTCAAACTTTCTATCACATTATATTGGTTGTAATCCAAACTTTTTTCTATCGGGTTTACCCCCTAAAAGAACAAAATATTTCAGACCGAGTGATTACAAATAAAAGAAGAAAAAGCTGCATTCTGTGATCAACCAGCAGCAATAATATGTAAAAATGAGTTGGTATCAATAATTTACACTTATTTGATCTAACAAGTTTAATAAAGATTGCTTCTCTCATTAATCTTGGAAAAAAGCAACTCAAGCTACCATTGTAAACTTAAAGTAATTTAAATTTTAAAGAAGCAAACAAATGTAAAACAACATACATATAAGATATTAGGGAAGGAAAGGGAAGGAAAGAAGGAGAGGAGAGGAAAGAAGGAAAGGAAAGGAGGAGAGGAAAAGAGAGGAGAGGAAAGAAGGAAAGGAAAGGAAAGGAAAGGAGGAAAGGAGAGGAAAGAAGGAAAGAAGGAAAGAAGGAAAGTAGTAGAAAGGAAAGGAAAGGCTCTCTGTGTGACATGATATCACCTGAAACATGGCAATTTTACACGTATTCATCAACAATACATTCTCAGTATTTTCAATTACACCTCTTATTCATCATCTGAACCTGGTATTATTTGCTTCTTTGTAAACCTTGCTTGATGCTCACAAAAACAGTATAATTGGAAAATCATTTTTTTCAATACCTAGCCAAAAGGACATCATCTTCATAAATGTTTTAATAGAATTCTGAATATAATGCATTAGATTTAGAAATGATAAATGCAGAGTTAATTCAGCTTAATCAACAAGCATATTCCAAAATAAGCAATTACTCTCTTTCTAATCTGCCATGGAATCAAATATAGAAAGATGAGTCCCAGTTCTGAAGTGCCCTTAGATTTTATACAATTCCCGGATTGTTCATAGACAAATAGCAATAGCAAAAGCAATAGCAGTTAGACTTATATACCGCTTCGTAGGGCTTTCAGCCCTCTCTAAGCAGTTTACAGAGTCAGCATATCGCCCCCACAGTCTGGGTCCTCATTTCACCCACCTCGGAAGGATGGAAGGCTGAGTCAACCTTGAGCCGGTGAGATTAGAACCGCTGAACTGCAGATAATAGTCAGCTGAAGTGGCTTGCAGTACTGCACCCTAACCACTGTGCCACCTCTGGTTGCCATATCCCAGCATCTAACCTTTATATACTGTTGTTGCTTTCTAGCCCCATCTCGTCGCCGGAGAGATAAATACCAAGGATCTTGTTTGAAGCTGACCCTACCCCATTACCCACCAGCCTGCACTCTCAAAACAAGTGCATGCTGGGAAGCCAGAACCCACATCCCATACAGCATTGCTGGTGAGATTTAAATTCATGGTTATGTTCAGTAGTAACTCAATACTGCCTATCTTGTATTTGTTTCTCACTGTATGTATTCCTATTTTCCCCAGTTTCTCCATATCCTGTTCTTCCAATAAACCATCCAGATCTATGCACAGAGGTCTGTTTTATTGGAGGATAGATGGGTTTAGCTGTAGACTAACAGGTAGTGAAGTCTGGTACTTTAGGGGTCAGGTAGTTCCTAGTATCATGTAGAATTAAATCAGAGTCCAAGGCAAAACAATCTTTTTGGTTCCAATTTAATAAAGCAGACATCTTAGGCACATCTGTGTTAATCCCAATTCTGGAAATGACATCAGAATACAAAACAATACATTCCACAATCTCACTCCTGTCTATTCCCCCCTCCCATCAACTATACTAATGAAACAGCATAATGAAATAAGAGAAAGTGTGGCAGGCCAAAATTCTAAAAGGAATATAAATGCAGGCCTGACAGTAGCTTGATGAAAGATAATGTCTTGTTAAGTTCTCGCCCTCCTCATTTAACCTCAAAGATAAGTGAGAAAAAGAAGATAGAGATAAAATTATATTTTTAAAAAAGTAAATCTAAAAACCTGGATGGCTGCCAAAGAAAATTAGCTTTATCCAAACAGAAGTGCAGGCTGCATGTTGACACTAAGAGGAAAAGAAAATTGGAGAGAAGTTGGAGGATGTCTAGGAGGATGAAAATGGGAAATAAAGATCTACCCTTTGAAATGAGATTGGGGAATGTCCAGTGCCAGGAGGGATTGTACCAGGTTTTAGCAGCTTTTAGAATTCAAATGATTGAAGTGGAACCAATGGAAGGTGCTTATTATATTCCACTGGGGCAAAGCTAAACTTTTTTTAAAACGGTTTTTATATTTATGGTTTAAAATATGGACATTCCATCTTTCCTTAAACAAATATTTCTGTGCAATAACCATCAAAATTTACATCATTTGCATTGATAATAATTCTCTAATCTTAGAATTATAGTAAATTAAATAGTTGAGCATAGTGAACCTGTTCAGTTTTCCCCTTAACATATCTTCTATTAAAACTGTAATAATATTAAACATAATAATCCTCCTCCTCCTCATATTAACAATTATCTTATTGTTTATATTTCTAGCTTAACATATTTTCTACTCTTCTTTAATCTCTTTCTTGTTTCCAACTTCCATTTTAACTCTCTAACCATTAATAAAATAATTCCCATACCATATAATATTCAGTTTGTCCTTTCTCTTTAATTGTCAGTGTTAATCTGTTCATTTCTGCATGTTCTAATATTTTCCTAATCCCCTTGTCATCAATAGGAATCTCTTCACTTTTTCAATGTTCTGCAAATACAATTCTCAAAGCTAAAAATCTGAAAGATAGTGGAAATAAGCACATTCTTGTGAGCCGCCCTGAGTCCCCCCAGGGAAAAGGGCGGCATATAAATAAACTTCTACAATCTACAATCTATGTCCAACTGTTAAAGATTACACGAATGCAACCGTATTTTTCTTGGATGTATTATGGAAATGGCTTCCTGTTACTATATCTCCAGATGTTCTTTGAACTTCCTAGCTGGATCTATAGCATGATCCAAGTCCACCCCTGCTTTAGTCTCATATAGGACCAGCCAGATGCTGCCATTGTCCAAGACTAATTCTAGGCTGAAAATCTGGCTTTTCCCCTGCTTTCCCTTTAACTATTTATTTGTTTGTTTGTCAAACACGTAGAAAATAACAAGTATAGGTATATGAACATAAACATGAACAAAGGAAGTAAATCAGTGGTGGGTTTCAAAAATTTTTAGAACCACTCCTGTAGGTGTGGCCTGCTTTGTGGGAGTGGCTTGCTGCCCATGTGACCAGGTGGGAATGGCTTGGCAGCCATGTGACCAGGTGGGAGTGGCCAACTTGTAAAATGTGGTGAAACTCACTTAACAACCCTCTTGCTTAGCAACCAAAATGTTGGCTCAGAAACTTTGGCATTTGAAGCACGCAAGTCTTAAAGCTGTCAAGTTACAAGACCCTTGCACCCCTAACCTTTAGAGAGAAAAAACCCAGGGGTGTTCAAACTTGACAGCTTTAAGACTTGTGGACTTCAACTCCCAGAATTCCTCCTCTCGCTTTTCATCTTGATGATGTGCGGACGGGTGGGGAGAGGGAGCTGGAACAGGTTCTAAATGGCACTGTAGATTTGTGGAACCTCTTCTATAGAAGAGGTTAGAACTGGCAGGAACCCACCCAATTACCTCCCAAAGACCCATTAGATTTCACAGAGTAGGCCTCCTCCGGGTTCCGTCTACCAGCCAATGTCATCTGACTACTACCCTGGGGAGGGCCTTCTCTGTGGCGGCTCCGGCCCTTTGGAACGAACTCCCCGCAGAGATTCGGACCCTCACCTCTCTCCAGGCTTTCCGAAAAGCTGTTAAAACCTGGCTGTGTCGGCAGGCCTGGGGTCGATGCGTTCCCTTCCCCTCTCGAATCGTGTGGCTGTTGGTTGTTTTTAAATGCCCTGTACTTTTGTAGTTTTTGTGTTTTTCCCTTCCCCTCCTTGAGTTTGTGCACCGCCCTGAGTCCCTCCGGGAATAGGGTGGCATATAAATAAAATGAAACTCAAACTCAAACACGCCTGACGTAAATGCAGATAAATGGGGACAGTAGGACAGGGAAGGTAGGCACACTGGTGTGCTTATGCACGCCCCCTTTACAGACCTCTTAATAATGGGGTGAGGTCCACAGTAGACAATTGAAGGTTGAAGCTGTGGGAGTTTGATGATGTAAAAACAGAGTCAGGTAGAGCATTCCAGGCATTGACCACTCTGTTGCTGAAGTCGTATTTTCTGCCATCGAATTTGAAACGGTTTACCTTGAGTTTGTATCGATTGTTTGCCTGTGCATTATTATGGTTGAAGCTGAAGAAGTCGTTGACAAGCAAACATTATAACAGACAATTTTGTGTACTATGCTTAGATCAAACCGCAGGCAGTGCAGTTCCAGATTTGACCAAGTCCCAAATTTCAAGCCGGGTGGCATAAGGTATTCTATAGTGAGAATAGGAGTGGAGTTCTCTTCTCGTGAAATACCTCTGAACCCGGTCAACCATGTTAATGTCCGATATACAGTATGGGACTAGGTGGGGAAATGTTCCTTAAGGCCAAATGCAGATGAGGACAAAAAGATTATTATTCTTATGATTAGCGATTATAGCCTTCAAGTTACAAGTTAACACCTTAAACTCCAATGAAATTAATTGCAAAGAGAATGTGAGAAACAAGTTGTATCCAGTGATCCAGTGAAAACTAAATTGACTTTTTTGAAATGAGTGTAATTGCCTCTGGTTGCACATATTAAAACATTCCTGAATATTGCTACTCTTCTGAATTATGAATGATCTATCGGTTATAGTTTCTGAGGGCTTTTAAAAACCAACAAAAATACAATATATACTGTTTTCTATTTAGCTAAATTCTCCGCTTCAGAATAAATCTCCTGGAACAATAGAGTCTACAATAGAATTTTGATGAACTGTATGAGATATAACAATAAAAAGCTAGAATAAGTTAACTAATATATTGGAATAACTGACTAGATTAAACAAGAGAGGTAATCCTCACAATGGTTGAGAAACAATTATTATCTAGGTCAACACATCAACACCCAGGTCTTCTGTTGAGGCTACCACAAATTAGAATTATATAGTTTTTAAAATAAAAGTATAAACCTTATCCCAGGGGTGAAATGCTACCAGTTTGGACCGGTTTGTCCGAACCAGTAGTAAAAAATGCTACCGGTTCAAGTGAACTGGTATTTCTGACGATCAGCTGGATGATGATCAGCTGTGATGCGCGATTTATATTAGCAAGAATCGTTGAATTTCCTGCTTTCTAGCTAATCTAAATCGCATGGCACAGTGGATTCCCCCCTCCTCACTGTTCTACTTGCCTTTGCAGACTCGAAGGCTTCAAAATGTTCCTTTTAAGTGCTGCGCAGGTGCACCTCAAGTGCGCAGCCGGTAGCAGACTCACCAAACAGGTAGCAGACTTCAGAGGATTTCACCGTTGCCTTATCCTTCCAAAACATATACGCATACAAACAATTTCCCCTATGTAACAGATCCAAAGTAAATTTGTTATTATAACAAATTCCCTATCTGTTAAAAGTTATGCTTTATAGTCGAAGGCGAAAGGTACGTTTCTCATTAATTTCTTATTTACAAAAAAAAAAAAAAGAGGAACCCCTTTGAAATAAAAGCATTAAAAAGATGCCAGTTCTAAGATTGTGTAGTTTACTGATAAAATTCCTTTGAGAAAGAGACAGACAGACAGAAAGACAGAGACAGAGACACACAGAGAGACACACAGAGAGATACACAGAGAGAGTGTGACAGAGACAAAGACAGAGGCAGAGACACACACAGAGCAGAGGTGGGTTCCCACCAGTTCGCACCTATTCGGTAGAACCGGTTCATCAAATCTACCGAACCGGTTAGAAGAGGTTCCACCAGTGGACCCGGAAAGCAGGCCACACCTACAGAAGAGGTTCCAAAATTTTTTGAAACCCACCACTGGTCCTTGGATATGATTATTCTACACTATCATGCGCATATTTATAAAACTCAGTGCCTCTGTGAAAGGTAAGGATGACTACTGCGTTTGTGGTGCAATCAGAACATTGCGTGTGTTGAAGTTGTTTTAACGCAAACCAAAGATGCCTTTTAAAAAACAAGTTCACATCATATTCTTATGCATGCCAGTGCTGTGTGTGAGGTAATTTAAGGTGGTTCTGGCAAGTGTCGTTGGCATCTTCATATCCGGTCACATGGGTGGCAAGCCACTCCCATCCGGTCGCATGGGTGGCAAGCCACTCCCACAAAGGAGGCCACACCCACAGAGTAGGTTCGAACAATTTTTGAAACCCACCACTGACACAGAGACACAGAGAGAGAGACACAGAAAGACACAGAGAGAGTGTGTGACAGAGACAGAGACAGAGACAGAGACAGAGACAGAGACAGAGAGACATTATATCTGGGAGATTTCAAAGGATCGGTGTCACACTGGAAATCTATAGGACCGGGATGGAGAACCTATGGCATGCATGCCAGAAGTGGCATGCCAGCCGAACCATCTCTCCAGGAACGCGAGCCATCGTCTGTTGCTCTCCCAGGTTCCAGTGCATGCCTGCACGCATGCCACAAAACCGGAAGATTAGATCTGGTGCAGATGCACATGCTGGAAATCGGAAGATCATCTTCCCAATGCGCCCTGCAGCTGCTCGTCTGATTTCCATCACGTGTGTGCACTCCCGTTTTGGCACTTGGTGCCGAAAAGGTTCACCAACCCTGCTATAGGAGATAACCTGAAAAAAGAAGCTTCCAAGGTTGATAGGGTTCAGGTATAAAATCTTATCAGCATACGTTCTGCAATATTTCTCTCCCTCAATTTCCTGTGTTTCGGCTGTTTTAATGAGAGGTACATAATTTACTTTCAGAGGTGCTGTTAATTAGGCAGAAAAAAAAGCCTGGCCACACACAGAGAGAAATGCACACACAAGTTGAAAACTGGGTAATTTAGGTCTAATAATTACAATTTACGATTAACCAAGGAAGTGAATAACAGAGTAATGGAGCAAAAGAGAGCTGGACCTAGACCATCCATAATTTATGATGCTGTTAAGTGGAGCAGCAGCAAAAGGAAAAATCCTTTGAAATCTTCGACATGCACACACACACAAAATACCAGCTGAAAAAACAATGAACCAATCAATTTTCTGCTTTATATTTTCTTTAGCAGCCTGCTGTTAAGTACCCAAGCCAAAACATTACAGATTTCTGTAAGATACTCTGAAGGTTAGTAAACACAGGATCTTGGAAGCATGTTCTTTAAGGGAGAATAGCTGGAAATGCTTCCTTCCTAGATTCCTTTGGTTAGGTAGCTGTCAACTGATTCACTCTCTGTCCCATGGTATTTTGTGTCTCCTGTCCCCGCTGTTCTGTTTTCAGCCTCCCCACAGCCTCTCCTACTCAGTTCTCTCAAAAGTGTCCAGTAGGAAGAGATGAAGAAGGAATCCAACACCATTCCCCCACCCGGAGACAGAAGATAAAGGAGAGAAGAAGCTGAAACTATCTTTTGATCTTCTGCTCAGAAAGACTGGCCCAATCGATTGGAAAGCACAGCGTTGGAAGAAAACTCCTGTGTTCATTTCCCAGTCGGGACACAGTCGTTGACTCCGAGAAGAAATGGATTCAGAAGCCAGCTGCCAGAAAGTGGAATTCTTTCAATGTAGGAAGGCAAAAAGCAAAAGTTAGACAGCTTGAGCCTTCCTGGCTTGCAAGCAAAGTTGGGAGTGTGACTCTGAGCCTTTTATGCTTAATTCCCCTTTGACACTCCTGTAGCTTGATGGGATTTGATGTGTTTCTGATTGTCCTGGGTTTTGTTTTCCTGTTTTATTGGGTTAATCTTGATCCCAGGTCTTTTGCTTTTCCTGTCTTAATGGTTAATTCTGTCAGGGGACAGGAAGAAGGGGTTTCGGTTTACCTTGGAGAGTTTATTTTTAGTCTGATTCCCCTTATCTTAATGGCTCTACTTAAGTGTTTCTGTTACTCAGCTCTGTTACTTTTGTTCTGAGTTGTTCTGAGTTTTCCTTTCGGCTGGTGCTTCTTGGTTTTCTTAAAGGGAAAGGACTAGCTTGAGTCTCTTGGCACTGTTTTCAGGTTTCTGGTGCCGTGAGTTTTCTAGCACTGTCCTTTTGGGGTGTGTTTCCCACAATAGTGTGATAGAAGGCAGAGATATGCTTGTGTGATTTTAAATTTTATTCAGAAGGCAGACCTTCAGTATGGAAACATATAGACTGTACGTTATGACATCACCTTTAAAAGATAAATCTGGATAGTATGTCATTGTGTTATCAACCATCTGCTTTAGATAGAAGTTTTGTTGTGATTTCCCCTTTCCTGTTTTCTCTCTTGAACACATTTCTGTCATCTTTTGGAAGGGTGTTGCATACTTGATTAACCTTCTGACAGGTGTTCCCTCTGTGCCAGGAGTTGGCCTGTCACAAAAATAAGTGAGGAGAGGTATATTTGGAAGTATAGTTTATTTCCAAATCAAGTAAGGTTGTGTCCTTCAAGAAGCTTCCAGGAGACATTTTGGAGAGACGAAGGAAACATGGAAGGCACATCAGAAAATTCTCAAAGGAGACAGAAGAAACTTATGGCTTTGAGAAATCTTTTCATTGATCTTTTTAAAGATCAAGACTTGTAAACGTTAACTAAAATTTGCAAGGGTGTTGAAATCTTTGGCGCATTTCCTTATACGTGTTAGTGTTGCAAATCAAATGGATTATCTGGGGATGTATATTCATGGGAGAAAAAGCAAACAAGGAAGTTGAATAGTGCGCATCCTTTTCAAGATAAATCTATTTTAAAAATAGAAATGGAAGAGAGATGCTTTGATCTTAAAGAAGTTGAAGAAAGAAAGAAAGAAAGAAAGAAAGAAAGAAAGAAAGAAAGAAAGAAAGAAAAGAAAAGAAAGAAAGAAACTCCACCAGATTGTGAAAGAATCTACTTATCCTGCTTCGATCGGGAGACAGATGTACATGGACTTTCCCTAAGAAATCTCCAGGAATGGCTCAGCTTTACTGAGAGACATTTTAACCTTGATACTTCTATACTTGCTGCTACCCATTTTATGTATAAAAAGACTCATTTGTTATGAGAAATGTATCCTGTCTATTAAAAGAATTGATTTATTTTTATTGTCTTTTAATGACTCCATAATTCCTTACATTGGGGTGGAGTTGGAGCAACTGAATGGAGCTGAATTTACTGGCCAGATGCCCTTCCTGTTGCCAATGAGGAGTTTGCAGCATATATTCTCATTGTGCCAGAGAGAGAAATACCTGCCTCTACCTAGGATCGAACTCCCAGTGTCCTGATTGTGAGGCAAGAGCTCCACCTCCAGGCCCCCGCACCACTCCTCTCTATTGAAAGAATGTCCTCTGGTTATCCATATTCCATTGTATAAAACAGTGCATTCTTAGTAATCCATAATCTTAATGCAACAGTAACTTTAGCTTGGTTTGATTTGCTCATGTGGGTGAAAATATAACAGAGCTGAATTCTAGCATGCTATTATCCCACATGCCTTCTGTATTTCCTCATCATCTTCCTCATTATCATCATCATCACCACCATCAGTGGTGGTATTGAGACGGTTCGGACCAGTTCAAGTCATTCCCGACTCTAGGGGGCAGTGCTCATCTTCGTTCAAAGCCGAAGAGCGAGCGCTGTCCGAAGAAGTCTCCGTGGTCATGTGGTCAGCATGACTAAACGACGAAGGCGCATGGAATGCTGTTCCCTTCCCACCAAAGGTGATTCCTATTTTTCTACTTGCAATTTTACATGCTTTTGAATTGCTAGGTTGGCAGAAGCTGGGACAAGTAACGGGCACTCACTCAATTATGAGACGCTAGAAATTTGAACTGCTAAACTGCCGACCTTTCTGATCGACAAGCTCAGTGTCTTAGCCACTGAGCCACACCCAAATCCTGTTCATATGTTTTAATCTCCAGGCCTTTAATCAACAGTTGCTGTTATATGTACTTTCCCCCGAAGTCTACTTTCCCCACTGTGGAATGCAGTGCATCGTTCACCATTCTGCAAATAGTCATTTAAATAAACCATAGGGTAATGCCCTCTTCATTTCTGAGCCCTCAGAAACGCTAGAACTGCACGATTAAGAAAATACATAACATTAACCTGATTATACCGAAGAACTGATGTGTCAGCCACATTCCAGATTATTTTGGCACCTTGCCCTTCGTTATTTATTACCTGAGTAATTCACGGGGGGTGGCAGAGGGGGAACCCACAATTCTTCATTGGCCAGACACAGATAGTATTTTTTTGGTCCAGGGTCATCCCAATCCACCCCTTACCCTTGTCGTTTCATTCACAGCTGATACCGCATTGCATTCAAAAAATGTGTGCATTTCTAGTGTGTGTGTGCGCATTTGTCATTGGCATTCATAAGCCGTTCCAGCTACTTATACCAATTGCACAGTGGGTGACATTGTTTCCCCAAATTCTGGCAATCGTACATCATAAATCAATGTCTCCTGTCCTGAAATTTGTACTGTGACAAACAGGGATGTAGATCAAAGGCCATTGTCTCCCTCCATTCCACACCAGCCCCTCCAATTACTAACTTTCTTCTCAATCCTTCAAAGCAATCCTTCTTTTTTTTTTCCTCCCGCCCTGCGATTTGGAGGTAATTCTTTCAAAGGGATTTGATTGTCTAACCGAAATGAATCTAAACCTGTTGTTTTGAATGCCGCTGCCATGAGTCATTTCAAGCTATGCAAAAACACACACACACACACAAACACACAACCCGCTTGTTTGAATAGCGTGGCTTGTCACCACCATGAAGTCACATCCATTACCGATATCGCCACAAAAGAGAATAGTGAAAGGGTGGCCCATGTTGACCCTTCTTTCATTCTGGTTCCACAAAGCAATGCTGCCTTTAGTTTGAGGGAGTAAATGGGATTAAATGCATTTGGAGTAGGCATTTAGTGAAGTGCTAGTTGTCGCGTTTGGCATTCAGTGCTTCTGTGTTGATAGCTAAAATGACAAAGTCAGAAGTTTGACCTAAGGGGATAGATGGATGATTTATATTTGGAATTGTATTCCTACCTAACTTACCATATTTTTCAGAGTATAAGACGCACCTCCCCCCCCATAAAAGAGGGTGAAAATTTGGGTGCATCTTATACACTGAATGTAACCCCACACACCCACCGGCCCCAACCCTTTGGCCTCTGCCTCCCAGCAATTTACCACTTTGTAGCAAACGGGGGCTTGAGGAGGCTTCAATATGCTGTAGCAGCCCCTGCAGCCTAAAACAGCTGATGATTGGGAGAAATTGAAAGTGAAACTTGCTATTTGCTCCACGTGGCAAATTGCTGGGAGACAGATTTTTTTTTTCTTGTGCTAATCAGGCTGTTTGCTGCAAGGAGGCAAGTCAACAACTATAAATGCCTATAGAATGTTCAAATTATTAGACTTATTTTTTAAAAGACTGCTTTATTATTATTCTAGACAACTTAACAAAATGAAGAAGCTTTTTAAAATAAACACTTGATCTGAAGAAGCCCAGTGCTATTGTTTTAAAAAGTGCTATTCTTTTAAAATAGCAGAGAATAACTATACTTCCAGAAAGCACACCAATTTTAACAGCATCTGTACAAGTATAGTCTGAAATATAACACTACAAACAGTGTATATTGCCTGAACTGTTTGTTGCAAGGAGGCAAATTGCTGAGAGGCAGAGGCAGATATTTTTCCCTTGTTTTCCTCCCCAAAATCTAGGTGCTTCTTATACTTCGGAGCGTCTTATACTCCAAAAAATACAGTGCTCTTAATTTGGACTCTAGGAAGTTAGCATCCACCCCTCTCTTACCCTGTTTCCCTGAAAATAAAACCTGCTCAGATAATAAGCCCAATCAGGCTTTTGAGCGCATGTGCTAAAATAAACCCTCCCCCCAAAATAAGCCCTCCCTGAAAATATTGCAACACAGTGGCAGCCGTGAGGAAACTATACTCCCTACCGGTTCGGCAACCTTGTTGCCATTTCCACTATCAGTTCACCTGAACCAATGTGAACCGGTAGCAACTCATCTCTAAATTAATCAGTGGAATGACTTGCCTTCAGAAATTAAAGATGCTAACTGAATACATAGATGTAAGCAGAGGTGGGTTCCTACCACTTCGCACCTATTCGGTAGAACCAGTTCGTCAAATCTACCGAACCGGTTAGAAGAGGTTCCACCAGTGGACCCGGAAAGCAGGCCACACCTACAGAAGAGGTTCCAAAGTTTTTTGAAACCCACCACTGGTCCTTGGATATGATTATTCTACACTATCATGCTCATATTTACAAAACTCAGTGCCTCTGTGAAAGGTAAGGATGACTACTGCGTTTGTGGTGCAATCAGAACATTGCGTGTGTTGAAGTTGTTTTAACGCAAACCAAAGATGCCTTTTAAAAAACAAGTTTACATCCTATTCTTATGCATGCCAGTGCTGTGTGTGAGGTAATTTAAGGCGGTTCTGACAAGTGTCGTCGGCATCTTCATATCCGGTCACATGGGCGGCAAGCCACTCCCATCTAGTCACATGGGTGGCAAGCCACTCCCACAAAGGAGGCCACACCCACAGAGTAGGTTCGAACAATTTTTGAAACCCACCACTGGATGTAAGTATATATTCAAGAACAAGACATAAAGGGGGGGAAAACATACCTAGGATAGACTAGTGAAGGTAAGGGAATAAGAAATGATACTAAATTATATTTGGGCTGACGGAAATATCATCCCAAGGAAAAATAAACTGAGTATTGAAATATGCACCAACAATCATAGAAAAAGAAAGGGAGAGAGGAGCAGAGAAAGAAAGGAAGATGGGGGAAAGAAGAAAGAGGTAAGGAGAGGAGGATGGAAGGGGGAGAAAGAGAAGGAGAGAGGGTAGGAAGGGGAAGAGGAAGAGCAGGAGTAGGAGAAAGGTAAGGGAAGGAGGAAGGGGAAAGAGAGGAGGAAGGAAGGAAGTAGAGAAGGGAGAGAGAAAAGAAAGGGAAAAGAAGGAGGTGTTACAAAAGGAGGAAGGGATGGTAAATAAAGCAACCCAAATTGTGCATTGTAACTTTTTATATGAAATAATAAATGTATAAGAATGATAAAAGTAAAGAAGAATACCAATTTTGTGAATGTATACTTAAAATGCTAGGTAAGAGAATTAAAAAAAATTCTTTGAATCCAGAAATTAAGGATGCTACATCACTGGAGGCTTTCAATCATTTGTATGAAATGGTATGGGGTCTCCTGCTTGAAGACCTCCAAGGTCCTTTCCAACTCTGTTATTCTATTTTTTTTAACTCTGTTATTTTGTATTCTCTACTAGTTGTTTTTCTTTTCTGTAAGTAGTTCAGCTGATACTGCACTGAATTTCTATCAACCGTGGCTAACTTTAGCCGCAAGTAATTAGTTAAATTTATTGCAAATATTTATCAACATTTGTTTTGCAATGCAAATCAGCAAAATTAGATAGAGTGATCCTACTGAAGCATCGGGGGTCTTCGTTAATGCATAGTTGAAGTAGAAAAGAGAAGAGTAAGTTCAGTTCCAAGACCTTCAAATTACTTGTGGGTATTAATAAGCAAGAGGTCAGCCTTTTAATGGCTAAAAAAGAATACCTTGTTATCTATTAACAGGCACTTGGAGAATCCCAAAAGAAATAGCTTTATTACATTTATTAGAACATAATCACCTGGCTTTACTGAGCAAATTAAAAACAACTCCACCATTACTTTCTTAGGAAGTCAGTGGAAAAAAAAATAAAAAAGTGTGATGGGATAAGTTAAACACAAGCCAAAACTTCCTGATGCAGAAGTTTCTGAAAATTTGTTTGTAGCATTTAAAGGAAATAGAATCTTATCCTAATATAAAATTCTAAATTAAATCTAAATTCTAAAATTGCTGGATTTAATCTGGCACTCAAAACTGAAGAATCCTTAGGGCTTTTATTAAATTGTGAGGTCCTTGGTGTTCTTTGACCTTGGTTGTTTCATTATCCAACTAATATATTTTTTTAAAAAAATATATTTAAACTTGCATGTCTTCTTGGTATCTCTGAAAGGGCATGCCAGGAAAAATTGGTTTGTTTTCCTTAAAAATATGAATTGATGAAGTCTAAAAATGTTAGACTTTAAAAATGCAATTGGTTTTCCCAGTTGCAATGTATGGCTGTGAAAGTTGGACCATAAGGAAGGCTGAATGTCAAAGAATTGAGGTCTTTGAACTATGGTGCTAGAGAAGACTCCTGCGAGTCCCTTGGGCTGCAAAATGATCAAACTGGTCAGTCCTAGAGGAGATCAACCCTGACTGCTCTATAGAAGGCCAGATCCTGAAGAGGAGACTCAAATACTTTGGCCACCTATTGAGAAGGAAGGACTCCCTGGAGAAGAGACGAATGCTGGGAAAGATGGAGGGCAAAAGAAGAAAAGGATAACAGAGAATGAGGTGGCTGGATGGAGTCACCAAAGCAGTCGGCATGAGCTTAAATGGACTCCAGAGGATGGTAGAGGACAGGAAGGCCTGGAGGAATGTTGTCCATGGGGTCGCGATGGGTTGGACATAACTTCGCAACTAACAACAACAAAAATGTTAGAACTGGAGGTAAAATTTACTGATATTGTGAACAATAACATTATTACTCTCTTACTAACCTAAATCTTTTCTTCATTCACATATTCACACAATTCCCTCATATCCCAGTTTAGAGACGTAGACTTTCCACATTCCCAACACACAAAGTCACACACAAATTTGGAGCAAAAGGTTGTCTGCCACTGTTTAAACTTTTCATCCCCTGTTTCGATTATCGTATCTAAAGAAGATGGGCAATTTAGAAACATGAAACATAAATAAATAAAGTAATCCTGAAACTCACTAAATGAAGCTTACAGAAAAAGCAGTGTAGTAATAAGTTTTTATCTTTAAATAATAAAATCATTTGAAGCAGGAACTGTAATTTAGTGGTAACTGGTCTTTCTTTGTTCATCCTTGGGACAATTCTAAAAGACAAAGTAGAAAAATATTCCATACAAAGAACCAAAAAAAAAACCCCCAATCAATATTACATGAGGGACAGTTGTTTGATATTTCTATGAGAACTTAAAAGAGATTTTCTTCAATTATAGCATTCGGTTTGCAACTCAAGCGCCTTTTTATATACAAGATTGTTCATATGCGTGTCGCTCTTTCTTTCACTTCTTCAGTTCTGAGGTTCTCAAAGCATCACAGACAAAAGTCTTGTCTCATTTATTGATTCATCCAGCTGCATGGAGTTTGGACAAAATATCCAGGTCTAGGTGAGTGAAACTTGATGGGAAAAGAACAGATATGGGATACAAGTAAGTTCTCTAGAATTTTTTTCTTCAGGCGAACAAGCCCACAAGGTGTTGATGTTCTCTTATGTCCAGACATGCAGCCTTGTCTACTTAATTCCCATTTCCCTTCCAATAGGAAGAATAACAGAAGTTCACCTTTAGTAGAACAAGATCCATGAGTTCAAGTCAACAGCATTCCTTAGAAAGGTAAAGACATATTGCTACCAACTGCCTTCCATCGAGGACCTGTATATTTCACGAGTCAAAAAGAGGGCTGCGAAAATAACTACAGACCCCTCACATCCTGGACATAAATTGTTTCAACTCCTACCCTCAAAATGACGCTATAGGGCACTGCACACCAGAACCACTAGACACAAGGACAGTTTTTTCTTGAATACCAACATTGTTTAACAACTAACTCCACAACACTGTCATATTACCTACTAAAACTGTATTACTATTCTTCTTCTCTTCCTTCCTAGTACTTATCTCAATCCACTTATGACTATAATCATGTTGCTTGTATCTTTAAAATTACAGTATATTGTTTGTTTCCTAGTATAATTTGATTACTTATTAGTAACCTATGATTATCACGAAGTGTTGTATCTTATGATTCTTGATGAATGTATTCTATTTTATTTTTCTTTATGTACACTGAGAGTATATGCATCAAAGAAAAAATCCTTGTGTGCCCAGACACGCTTGGCCAATAAAGAATTCTATTCTATTCTATTCTATTCTATTCTATTCTATTCTATTCTATTCTATTCTATTCTATTCTATTCTATTCCACTCCACTCCACTCCACTCCACTCCACTCATTCTATTCTATTCTATTCACTCAGTTTATCAGACCAATGAAGAGCTCTCCAAGACTTTTCCATCTCCTAAAGTCTCTCACCCATTTTGGATGAACCCAACATAGATCAAGACTATTTTCAGGTCAGTTTTGGACATGTTATAAGCCTATAGTCTATACTTCTACCTCTGGCAAAAGACCTCAGCCAATTGGTTGTTGTTCTTCCTTGCTAAATATTTCTTGGCAAATCAAACTCCCCCTAGTTCAGGGGTGTCAAACTAAAGGCCATGGGGCCAGATTCAGCCCATGGAGCGCTTAGATTTGGCCTGCAGGGCTCCCCCGGAAACAGCAAAGGACCGGCCCGCAGTGCCTCTGCCAGCAAAAACAGAGCTTCGTTTTTGCTGGCAGAGGGTTTCAGGAGGCTGTCACAGCCGAAAACAGAGCTCACAAGGGCCACGGGCAAGCCTCCCGAGGTCTGTTTTTGCTGGCAGAGGATTGCAGGAGGCCATCGCAGCTGAAAACGGAGCTCGGGAGTCTGTTTTCACTGGCCAAATATTCGGGCCATCACAGGTGCCCCCAGCAAAAGTGACGTCAAACTGGTCCACACCCACTCTGGCCATGCCCACCCTTTCTCCCTCCCGCCCCCCCAAAAATAACCCAAACAGACCACCTGATGCGGCCCTCAGAGGAATCGAGTTTGACACCCCTGCCCTTGTATGTGCTTCAACACACACATTCCCCCCTCTTCGTCGTAATAAAAGGTTTTTTTAAGCGTTTATCTACTTTCCTGTGCTTGGCATAATGGCAAACTTCCATGTCCTTCCAAACTCCTAATGCTGGCATCCGTGCAATTATGAATTGAGATTCCTTTATTGATCCTACCAGCATGCTGTAATAATAAGATCCCAGGAGCTGGATATCGGATCCAGCCAAGAATCTCTTCCAACGATGCAAAGACGAATACAGTGATGCGCTGCCATTTCTGAAGCTGCGTCCTCTTCGTGTTCTGACCTCCCGAGAAGGTCAGAGGAAGTATTAAACAAGTTCTGACCAGTTCTGGAGAACTGGTAGCAGAAATTTGGGGTAGTTTGGAGAACCGGTAAATACCACCTCTGACTGGCCCCACCCCATCTATTCTCTGCCTCCCGAGTCCCAGCTAATTGGGAGGAAATGGAGATTTTGCAGGAACCTTCCCCTGGAGATTTTACAGTATCCTTACCCTGGAGTGGGGAGGGAATGGAGATTTTACAGTATCCTTCCCCTGCCATTCCCACCAAGCCACACCCACCAAGCCACGCCCAAAGAATTGGTAGTAAAAAAATTGAATCCCACCCCTGGAGAAGGAGTTAATTAGACCATTGTGAGAAACAGAAAAAGCAGTGCCGCCTCCCCCCCCCCCCAAAAAAAAGCCACATGAACCAAAGTTTTAGCTCAAAAAATTTCAAAGTGTATCAGAACTATTTATAATCCTGCTGAGCTGTTGCTGTGAAATGTGATTTTGCAAAGTAGGTAGTTTTGAAAACCGCAAGAAATAAAGAACTGAAAGCAGCCGACGGATAGAGGTTTGAGATGTACACGGGTATATGTGGAGACTGCCTGTCAGTAAGAAAGAACAAAGACGTAAGTTATGAAATGCGTGCGGGAAAGTGTAAAAAGAATGTCTTGGGAGGAATTCAGGGCCACTGGCCACAGTTACCCCTTGCTGGACTCAGCTATGCCAGGGGAGCTCATTGCAATGGGTTGCCTTATGATGGCTCTTCATGTTCCAAATTGCTCATGAAATAGGTTCCACCACAAAACCGCGAAGCCCTTATCCACGCCAACATAAGTGCGGAGGGCAAATCCGCGCCGTCTGAAGCCCTAAGGAAAAACGCGACCCTACCACGATGACATAACCGTGGAGGGCAAATCCGCACCTTCCGAAGCACTCAGCACCCTAACCCTAACCCTAAACCTAACCCTAAACCTAACCCTAACCTAACCCTAAACCTAACCCTAAACCTAACCCTAAACCTAACCCTAACCCTAACCCTAAACCTAACCCTTAACCTAACCCTAAACCTAACCCTAAACCTAACCCTAAACCTAACCCTAAACCTAACCCTAAACCTAACCTTAACCTAACCCTAACCCTAACCCTAACCCTAACCCTAACCCTAACCCTAACCTAACCCTAAAGCAAACCCCTAAACCTAATCCTAACCCTTACCTTAATTTAAATCGGCTTTCTGCCGCCGCGCTGTTTTAAAGCGCCCTTCTGTCGCCGCGCTGTTGTCGCGGCGGTGATGACATTGCGGTGAGGACGTCGCGGCTTTAGGGACGCAGTTTTATCACCGCTATTTTGACGAGCGCGGTTTTGTCGTGCCACGCATGAAATAAACTTCTGAATCTTAAAGTAAGAATTGTTTATTGCAGTGTTGGTGAACGGCACCGAGTACCAAAACAATAGCCCACATGGAGGGGGAGCACCAGAAGCCAGAAGAGAAGTTCCCTCACACACATGTGCACACTGGGAAGCCGAGCTTCTGGTTTCCAGCATGCACATGTGTGGCCAGTCACCTGGTCTTCTGGTTTCTAGCACACATGTGCACACAAAGAGCATGCCAGATAATGGAAGCTCAGCTTTCTAGTGAGTGCATGCTTGCCAGGGAACTGCTCTTCCTGTTTCTGGCACTCCCACATGTGTGAAGACCAGCTGGCCGGCATGCATGTATGTACCGGAAGCCGGAAGAGCAATGGTGATGGCTGGTATGCCCGGAGAGATGGCTCTGTCTGCCACTTCCATCACACGTGCCATAGGTTTGCCATCACGGGTTTATTTTTTTTATTTTTTTTATTAACAAAAATGTAAAATACACACACACAAAACTTAGACATGCACCACATTTACACAATACAATACGAACAGGAACTTCCTGTTCTTTCTAATAGCAATTATCAATCGATACAGCTCACCTTATATTATTTCCCCTTCTATTGTATTTCATTTGGATTTCACCATTCATGGGTTTATTGTATTGCTGTTTCCTATTTCTTTCATTGGAATATTTTTTATGGCACCATAATTGCTCAAAGATACATTTGACTGCCTTCATTCCTGTTTCTAAACCAGTTGTCATTTATGGTATTTCAAGATGCATCATAAAGATTCTTATATATCATCTGCATTGATGGGATAAACACATTATAGAAATCAAAAAAATAATATGTGATGCCAAGAAAACCTGTTCGGGACAGGAGCTCAAAATGTAAGGAATTATCTTGAATTAAAAAAATGTGATCTACGCATTTAACAAAAACTGCTTTCAGCCACTGTCATGGTTCCGATGCAATGTGAAGATTAGGAATTGGCAAAAGTTTCATTCTTGCACATATGCGCTCTCTCTCTCTCTCTCTCTCTCTCTCTCTCTCTCCCTCTACCTCTACCTCTACCTCTACCTCTACCTCTACCTCTACCTCTACATCTATCTATCTATCTATCTATCTATCTATCTATCTATCTATCTATCTATCTATCTATCTATCTATCTATCTATATCTATATCTATATCTAATCTATATCTATCTATCTATCTATCTATCTATCTATCTATCTATCTATCTCTATCTCTATCTCTATCTCTATCTCTATCTCTATATCTATATCTATATCTATATCTATATCTATATCTATATCTATATCTATATCTATATCTATATCATCTATATCTATATCTATATCTATATCTATATCTATATCTATATCTATATCTATATCTATATCTATATCTATATCTATATCTATATCTATATCATCTATATCTATATCTATATCTATATCTATCTATATCTATATCTATATCTATATCTATATCTATATCTATATCTATATCTATCTATCATATATATATGAAGGGAGATCAAAACTAGAACTGGGGTTGTAAGATTTCAAAATTGCCAGCTACAATTTGAATAAAAAAATTGAGTTATGGCTTCTTTTAAAAATAATAATAATATTCAAGGCATAATCACACCGCCTAAAAAAATAATGGATGGCAGTTTAAAAAATATAGTGTTTTAGAGGACAGATGTGTTTTTTTAATTTCTATTAATCACTTAGAGTCCTATATTACATTGTGCCATGTGTTGCTGGACTCAATAGTATGTTTATTTTTTTCTAAATTGGTTTTAGATTAGAATCATATTTCCATCTCACAGAACTAGTATTTTAAAACATTCTTTTTTTTAAAAAAGAAATGCAAATTAGAATGATTCCAGTGCAACAAAAAATGTTTAGCTTTTAAGTGTATTACCCCTAGGTAGGGAAATAGAATGAAATGATAATTCATTCATGACTAGTGAATGAATATCATTAAAGAGAAAATGAATTTGTCTTAATATTCAGGCACTCTATTCTAGGAAAATGAACTTGTTGGAGCTGCTGTCCTCGAGCATAATTGAATAGAAAAATACAGACCAAGGAACATATATTAATAAAATGAACAAAGTACTCTTCTCAATTCAGAGTAATAATATTCAATGATCATGATCCCGTGGGTAAAAAAATCTACCTTAATAAATAAGTTAATAAGGTTACATTATTTAAACTATTTCAACTGTGATTTTTTTTTTCTTACAACTTTAGATAAAGAGATGTTTGTAGCATTACACCGCGCATGTACATTGGTAACATATTGGCTTGCAAAGTAATCTCTATCAATCTCAGCTCGCATTAATTCAGAATGGTCAAAACATCCTTTAGATAGCAATAGCAATAGCAGTTAGACATCCCTCTCTAAGCGGTTTATAGAGTCAGCATATCACCCCCAGAGTCTGGGTCCACATTTCACCCACCTCGGAAGGATGGAAGGCTGGGTCAACCTTGAGGCGATGAGATTAGAACCGCTGAACTGCAGATAACAGTCAGCTGAAGTGGCCTGCAGTACTGCACCCTAACCACTGCGCCACCTCGGCTCTTGATAACTGATCATTACAAGAGATACTGTGTGTGGCACAGACCTAATTAAAGATTAGCCTGCATTGTGTATGCAATACGATAAATACCATATTTTTCTGACTATAAGACGGACAGGAGTATAAGACGCACCAAGATTTGGAAGAGGTAAATTTTAAAAAAAGTTTATGCACTATGCAGGCCCCCCAAACCCTTTTCACGCCAGCTGAGTTCAGCCTTTCTTAAAGCCATTTTTCGTTCTCCCCAGGCTCCAGAGGCTTTATAGGAGCCTGGGGAGGGCGAAAACAGCCTCCCCTGCCTACCTGGAGGCCCGCCGGAGGCTTTAGGACCTTCCCTGAAGCCACCAGAGTGTAAACAACCAGCCCTGTGAGCAAACCGGAAGTTCAGGAACTGACTTCTGATTTGCTTATAGGGTCATTTTTAGTTCTCCGGAGCCTTCAGGAAAGCCTCCTGAAGGTCCCTGAAGGCTCCAGAGTATTAAAAAAAAGCCCTACGAGCAAACCGGAAGGCTGTTTGTGCCCTCCCCAGGCTCCTATAAAGCCTCTGGAGCCTGGGCAGGGCGAAAAAAGCATGCAAAAAATGGGAGGAGCGCCTGTCATGAGTGCATGTGCACTGGGGAGGTTACGCATTGCATTATGGGTGCAGCACACCCATGCACGACCCCCCTGCACTTCCCCCACTTATGGCATGCGAGCCAAAAAAGGTTCGCCATCCCTGCCCTATATTATTTCTGAAGAGGCTGAAGAAGCTTCTTGGATGAGAAGACAACACGTCTTCAAAGAAAAGCTATAAAGTCCAGTTGCCTCTTGAAAAAGCACCTTTGGGACCTGTTGTGGCCCAGCAGGAGCCGTTGGAGCTGCAAACAGACTCTGACAGCGAGGGGTCCTATGAGTCGGCTCTGGAAGATGTGGAGGACCCTGGACAGGGTTCCGACTCCGAGCAGGGATTAGAGAGGCTGGTTGGCCACCAGGAGGTGCCTGAGGCATGGAGCAGCAGTGAAAGCCAAAGGGAGTGTGCTCCTGACGTCAGGCCTTGGAGCAGTGGGGAGGAGACAAGGGAGTTGGTCCTGGAAGCCCGGCAATGGCGGGCAGCTAGACGTAGAGAACAACTACGCAGATACAGAAGATAATTGGACCCAGGTGGTTGTAATTAGGCTCCTCTCAAGACAGTATATAAGGAGGGACTTTGGGAGGAGTCTGGTTGCAGGATTCAACTTAATTATCAACGCTGGAGAAGCTGTTATCTGTATCTGTCAGAGTCTGGGTTGCTGCCAAGGTTCTTTATCTGTTTGTTCGTGTTTGGGCTTTCAGCCACCAAGATTTATAACCCTGCTAATAAAGTGTTGTGGCATTCCAGCTAAGCTTGTCTCGGCATTTTGTTACTGGACAGAGGAGGGGGTCAGAACAAGGACCTATATCATTTCAGACAAATGGTTGTCCAGATTAAGGCCATAGGTGTACGATGAATGGCCCCTCCCAGAGGAAATAAAAGAGGAGCGAAAGGGGAGTGGAGTTTGCAGGAGACAATCAGTTCGATTAATTGGTTCGTGACTCTCCGAGACTCCTTGCCAAGTTTTGCAGAGATCGGTCTGGCAGCTCTCCAAGACAGATAAGGCCTGTGACTGTAAATCCTCTCTTGAAAGACTTTGTTGGATGTGAATGAGAAAAATTCACAGTCAATTAATAAAAGGGTTTTTTTTGTCGGGACAAGGAGTTTGCTTCATGCTCTTGGGAAGCCTCGGTCAAAACATGGTTATCTCAGTTTTTATCACAAAGGTACAAAATAAGGGCTGGAAACTCACAGTGGAGGAATCTCACACTGAGATAGCAAGTTCATGTAAATGCTAACAGGTTTGGCTCATTCATGTTGAAGAGAATATAATTGGTCTGTCAGCATTAAACATTTCTTTTCACAAATGATAGGAAAGCCTATTCAATTAGCACAGTGCAAGGAATGTGGCAGGCCCTGTGAAGGATGCAACGATACAACATGGCACTATTCTGCCTTGGGAAACCCTTCTTACTAAGTGCCAAAATGATCTACAAATCACGCAAATGATTTTCTTTACGCTTTGCTGGTGTTCAAAGGATTGATGGCCTGGTCATTCTTGTATAAAATAAAGAAGTGTATTTTTTGCCTGCCATTTTTCAGCAGCAATTTCATTTCCATTAAATAGTGTTCTGGCACACACAAAAATTAAGTGCTCTTTCTAAAAATATGTTCTCTAAACTACAGTCACTAAATCCTGAATATTTGCCCAAACCTCTTTTCATCCACAGCAGTTTCATTGGTAACCATTACTTTTAGGAAAAAATGAATGGTTTATGATGCACTTAAAACCATCATTCATAATCTAGAAGAATTCTCCTCCTCCTCCTCCTCCTTCTCCTCTTCTTCTCCTCCTTCTCTTCCTCCTCCTCCTTTCCCCCTCCTCTTCTTCTCCTCCTCTTCTTCTCCTCCTCCTCCTCTTCTCTTCCTCCTCTTCCTCCTCCTCCTCTTCTTCTCCTCCTCTTCTTCTCCTCCTCCTCCTCCTCTTAGCAATAGCAATAGCAGTTAGACTTATATACTGCTTCATAGGGCTTTCAGCCCTCTCTAAGCGGTTTACAGAGTCAGCATATTGCCCCCAACAATCCAGATCCTGATTTTACCAACCTCGGAAGGATGGAAGGCTGAGTCAACCCTGAGCCAGTGAGATTTGAACAGCCAAACTGCCAAACTGCAGTCAGCTGAAGTAGCCTGCAGTGCTGCATTTAACCACTGCGCCACCTTGGCTCTTCCTCTTCTTCTTCCTCTTCCTTCTCCTCTTCTTCTCCTTCTCTTCCTCCTCCTTTCTCCTCTCCTCCTTCACTTCTCCTCCTCCTCTTCTCCTCCTCCTCCTCTTCTTCTTCTCTCCTCCTCCTCCTCCTCCTCTTCTACTTTCTCCTTCTCCTTCTTCTTCTTCTTCTTCTTCTTCCTCTTCCTCTTCCTCCTCCTCGTTCCTCCTCTCCTCCTCCTCTTCTCCTTCTTCTCCTTCTCCTTCTCCTTCTTCCCTTCTTCCAAACTCTCATTAGAAGATGTTATATAAATTTGGGGGATAAAAACAATGCCCTCAGATTTTGTTAAACAGACATTCTCTTACAAGGTTAACCAGGGCAATAGCAGCCTTCAATCTATTCATCTTGGTTTGCTTCAGATAAATATTTCATGTTTACAGTTTGCAAACCACAATGTGGAAAAAGTTTTGGACAGGATAAAGAGAGGAAAAATAGAGATCTTTCAAACTGGGCCTGAAGGACTGTATCCTGCCCCTCAATCTTGCTGACATCTTATAATTGTCCTGTGCTTCTCTGTGTCAGAATCCAGGAGGAGAACGAACTGTCTGTCAAAGTAGTACAAAAAATTACTAGCTATGCCTTTGTTAGGCCCACTCTAAAATTCTAGGTCTTCAGTCAATAAAAGGCAGTAAATTGCTAAGGGGAATAATATCTGCTTCATGCCTCAAAAAGAGAATGCAAGATTAAACAGGAAAGCTGCTTTCACAACAGTTCAAAAATAAGGTATATTTTAAAAGTGAGTCATCAGATTTTAGCAAGTCTTCGTAAAATACCGCTTCACATCCTGTTCATTCTTTGCTGAGGTCCAACTCGAGAAAGATACTGCTATTTTTTTTAAAGTTCTCCGAACTCTTCTCTATCCAGTTGTGAACTCCAATTATAAACAAAATTGTCACGAGGTGGCAAAACATGAGCTATAAATTCTGATTGCAAAGATGCGGGAATGAGAATTGTGTATGGGTAAACTTGGATTGGTAGTGAGCGGTGGCTCAGTGGCTAAGACACTGAGCTTGTCAGTCAGAAAGGTTGGTAGTTCAGCAGTTCGAATCCCTAGCGCCAAGTAATGGAATGTGCTCCTGTTACTTGCCCCAGTTTCTGCCAACCTAGAAGTTCGAAAGCATGTAAAAATGCAAGTAGAAAAATAGGGACCACCTTTGGTGGGAAGGTAACAGCATTCCATGCATCTTTGGCATTTAGTCATGCTGGCCACATGACCATGGAGATGTCTTCAGACAGCTCTGGCTCTTCGGTTTTGAAACGGAGCTGAGCACCTCCCCCTAGAGTTGGGAACGACTAGCACATGTGTATGAGGTGAACTTTTACCCTTACTTTTAAATTTGGATTGGTCTATTAAAAAAAAACAGCGAAAACCTTTACATTCCCAACATCTTAAGAAGTGGAACAGACATAAAACAATGCAAAATCAGGTTGTGTATGAGTAGAGGGAACTGCACCATGGTGTCACCAGCAAGTAAAAGAATGCACTTGAAAGTAACAGTGTGAGCTAGTTTTACAACTGAATTATTATCAGTTACAAATTGATCCAGACGCATCCCTAATAATCAGACCTTAGCACAGTTGGGTTGCTCAGATGCCAGCTGCCTGTAATATGTCCCGTTGTGATGACTGTTGATACTAGCAACAGCATAACTCATATTTGCATTGAATATTTCAAAGGCTAGCTTTTAATAGGATTCACGGCTCCTATCCTGGACTTAAATCAATCAGACAGTCAATTCATCTATCCTCCTTGCTCTGCCAACTTTTAAGTTGTACCTAAGAAACTAGGTGAGGTCCTCATCAGAATTTCTCATAATTCTCTGTCTATGGAGACCAGAGGTGGATTACTACCAGTTCACACCTATTCGGTAGAACCAGTTCGTCAAATCTACCGAACCAGTTAGAAGAGGTTCCACCAGTGGACCCGGAAAGCAGGCCACACCTACAGAAGAGGTTACAAAAAATTTGGAAACCCACCACTGGTCCTTGGATATGATTATTCTACACTATCATGCTCATATTTATAAAACTCAGTGTCTCTGTGAAAGGTAAGGATGACTACTGCGTTTGTGGTGCAATCAGAACATTGCGTGTGTTGAAGTTGTTTTAACGCAAACCAAAGATGCCTTTTAAAAAACAAGCTTACATCCTATTCTTATGCATGCAGTGCTGTGTGTGAGGTAATTTAAGGTGGTTCTGACAAGTGTCGTCAGCATCTTCATATCCGGTCACATGGGTGGCAAGCCACTCCCATCCAGTCACATGGGCAGCAAGCCACTCCCGCAAAAGGACGCCACACCCACAGAGTAGGTTTGAACAATTTTTGAAACCCACCACTGATGGAGACTCTCAGTCATCCAAGTCATATTTTTCCCAAATATGTTTTTTTCAAGAAGCAACTGGACTGTCTGCTTTTTCTTTGAAGACGTTTCACTTCTCATCTAAGAAGCTTCTTCAACTCTGACAGGATGGTGGGGAATGGAAGCATGTATGCAGACAGCTGGTCATTTGCATTCTTTTAGCAAGTTGTTAAGGCCACCTGGAGGTTTATCTGTGTCATTGGGGTCTCCGGAGTGGTGCTAACGGGAATGGAGCCTTCTTCAAACTGTATTGAAGTTGAATTGAACAGGGGGAGGGGTATGACATCATCATCTATCTCCAGTTTACAACACAGTCCTTTCAACTGTGAAGGCTTCACAACCATTTGCATTCACTCAGGAGAGCCTGAGGACATACAGGATCTTTGCAGTGACAAGAGGAATGGGGGTTTGATGGCTCAGCACTGCCCCTTGTAGCAATCTAATAATGTGAGAGAAAATATGGTTAGAACAACAGTCACCAACTGTGATCCATGGATCACTGGTGGTCTGTGAGAAAACTTTGGTGGTCCACAGAAAAATTATTTGCATTTTTATATTGCATTAAATCAGGGGTCCTCAAACTACGGCCCCTGGGCCAGATACATGCAATGAATGCTTGTGTTGCTGCAGAGGGTCTCCCCCTTCAGGGTCTTTTTGTGCAGGTCAGAGGAGGCAGAATTTCTGATCCCGGGTCTGCTTCAGCTTCCTGGTGCAGGGCTTTGGGCAAAGGATGGAGGGACACCCACTGGTGGCAAAGAGATGGAGGGCCGTGTTCCAGTGGGACTGCATCATGGCCTGGAACTAGCTGACCATCTCAGCTTCCTGAGCCTCCAAGCACTGGTACCTGGCCTAGCACTCCCTCAGGTCTTCTCTCTGCTTGGAAAGCCCATGCTCATAGTCCCCCAGTGAGGTGATTCTACTGAGCTTCCTTCTCGGTCAGATCCAACTGAGCCAGCTGTTTTGCCAACTCTTTCTCGTGGTGGCTGCTTAACTCCAGTGACTGCTTCCTGTTGGGGACCTAAGGAGCCCGGGAGGGCAGGTGAGGAGTGGGTGGAAAGAGAGGGGCAAGTAGAGGTCAGCGAGGACCAGGGGTGGGTTTCTCGCCTGTTCCAACCGGTCTGGTTGGAACGGGTCCGGCGGCGTCCTCGTGCACGCGCGTGGTGCATGCATGCATACTAGCATCTGCGCAATGCTCCAGCTGCTCCTGGAGGATCGCGCAGGCGCTGTATGCATCCTGCGCATGCGTGGAAGCGCAGAACTCATCAAAACTGGGTAAGGACCGCGGGCGGGCAGGCGGGCGGGCGGGCGGGGCCCTTCGCCATTCCCGGAAGTTACTTACTTCTGGGTTCGCCGACCAACCGGTTCGCAGGGACCGCTGCGAACTGGTTGAAACCCACCCCTGGCGAGGACCCTTTGATGTGAGTGACATTGAGTTGGCCACCCCTATCCAGTCACATGACCACCTAGCCACAACCAGCCAGCTGGTCATTAGGCAGATCATATTAGTGGTTCGCGGAATTTAAAATCATGAATTTATTGGTCCCTGTGGTCCGAAAGTTTGGGGACTCCCTAGGTTAGAAGAATAGGTAGTGATGCCTTTTCCTTCCTTTTCTAGGGAGGAGGTTGGATATGAGATGAACTGTTTCTCCTGTATTACAATAGGACTTAGATTAATGCCATCCTTTATACTTTCCTATTACTCTGATGGAGAGAGCACTGACTCGCTCAGGGCACTTTCAGTGTTTCAAAATCAATAGAAGTAAACACCATTACAATCTAGCTTGAAGCTCTTTCTGGTGAGGGATTGCAGAACAGGCCCAGCCTGGAAAGTCACTCCAAGGGACATCTATTTGTCTTCAGTACTGAATTAAAAGTATTTCTACAAGCATCGCTAAATTTAATTTTTCAAAAAAAATTGCTGTTTCAATTGCTTTTTCCTACATATGGTTCTCCTCTCCCCTTGCATATATGTGCTAGTCATTCCCATCACTAGGGGGCAGTGCTCATCTCCACGTAATTTCAAAGCCAAAGAGCCAGCGCTGTCCGAAGACATCTCTGTGGTCATGTGGCCGGCATGACTAAATACCGAAGGTGCGCTGTTAGCTTCGCACCAAAGGTGGTTCCTATTTTCTACTTGCATTTTTACGTGCTTTCGACTGCTAGGTTAGCAGAAGCTGGACAAGGAATGGAAGCTCACTCCATTATGTGGGCGCTAGGGATTCAAACCACCGAACTGCCAACCTTCCTGATCGACAAGCTCAGTGTCTTAGCCACTGAGCCACCGTTTCCCTCTTTCCTACATTATACTTTCCCACCAGATTTCATTAAAATATTATACCCATTTTCAGCACTTATCCTAGGGATATAGGAAATCCCATTAGCCTAGAATTTATCCTTAATATCAGTAGTGGTGTACAGAAACACAACACATTCGGAATTGTATCACAATCTAATATAAATGTGGGGTTTTGGGGTGGTTTTTTTGCCGTTGCATAAAAGACTTCTCTTTTTCTAAAGAGATGAACTGTCTTATCTTTTAAGATGATCATCAGCCTGGATTTTATGAAGCCTACTGAATAATTGAAGATACAGCATCAGAAATTCCATGTTTGGCTTAGAAATTGTCTCAGAAGAGAATGCAAATAATGCTCCTTCTTTGTATGCATGCGCAAATAAAAAGAGCATCAATTTTCTTTTCCTTTCCACCTTCCCTTTTCCCCCCTGTTATTGGCAGCTGGGAAAAGTTCATCTAGCCAAGATCTAATTGCAAAGTGTATGGTGGTTTTCTTCTCTCTCTCTCTTCAGTGTATGATTAAAGTTAAAAAGCAAACTCTGGCAGAAGGCATGCACCTCTGAGTCCCAAAATCAGCTCCAAACTTCCTGAATATCGCAAGTTAAAGTTCAAATTTCCTTATATTGAGTCATGCACATAATTATCTCTTTTTTGGACAATCAGCATTGTGGAACCTCTGAGGTTTTAGATTTAGGTCTTAAGTTAAGATTTAATTTAGGTCTTAAATTAAATTTAGGTCTTAAAAAAAACCAATTGCGATGTTAACTATCTCTACTGTGCAAATGTGGTAGATTAGTAATACTAATTTTCTTGATCTTGGCAACTTTAAGATTACATGGCCTTCCACTCCTAGAATTTGGGAACTAGAAGTCCACACATCTCAAATTTTCCAAGGTTAAGAAACACTGGGATAGATGATTACCTGAGTTTTCATTTCTAGTACATATTGTTTTTTTTAAAAAAAATATTTTATCAATTTCATATATACATTCACAATTATATGATCTCATAACTGTCATTAATAATATGTATTTATAACAATTTCCCTACAGTTGACAATATATTTGAAGATTGCTTTCTTAACATCCCATAGATCCATCTTATCTTACAACGGTCCTACTTCTTCTTGCCTCCCTCCCTCTTTCCTTCCCTCGTTTCTTCTCTCCTACTCCCCTTCCTTCCCTCCTTCCTAGTACATATTGATATAAGACTCTATGAACTGTCTCATATATCAACCCTCCTTCTGAAGGTATCCATGTTCAGTTCCATCCTAACATTAGAAACATGAAGGATATGACTATGGAGATTCTCAGTCATCCTGGTCATGGTTGTCCCAAAGATGCTTTTTTTCAAGAGGCAACTGGACTTTCTGGATTTTCATTGGAGACGTTTTGTTTCTCATCCAAGAATGCGGTTCGGAGACTGCAGTTAGTTCAGAATGCGGCCGCGTGAGCTATATTGGGTGTGCCGAGGTACACCCACGTTACACCTGTCCTCTGTGAGCTGCACTGGCTACCAATTGGTCTCCGGATACAATTCAAGGTGTTGGTTATTACCTTTAAAGCCCTACATGGCTTAAGGCCAGAGTACCTTCGAGACCGCCTGCTGCCACATACCTCCCAGCGGCCAGTAAGATCTCACAGATTGGGCCTCCTTCAGATGCCGTCAGCCAGACAGTGTCGGCTGGCAGGCCCTCGGAGGAGAACCTTCTCTGTAGCTGCTCTGACTCTCTGGAACCAGCTCCCCCCGGAGATCCGGACCATACCCACTCTCATGGCCTTCAGGAAAGCTGCAAAAACTTGTCTGTTCCAGCAGGCCTGGGGCTGTTGACCTCACTGTTGAGGTCCAGCCCCGATTAGAATGAATGTATGAAGGTGTTGCTGTTTTTAAACTGTTTCTTTCTCGTTATGTGTTTTTTTTTTCTTATTATTATTTTTGTAAGCCGCCCGGAGTCCTTCGGGATTGGGCGGCATATAAATATATTTAATAAAATAAAATAAATAAATAAAATAAGAAGTTTCTTCAGCTCTGGATGGTGGGGAATGGAAGGATTTATTCTCCTTGCAGACAGCTGGACAGAAGGTCAGTTGAGTCCACTTGGAAGTTTATCTGTGTCTTCAGGGTCACCTGAGGGGTGCAAATTGGTGTGGAGCCTTCTTAGAGCTGTTGAAAGGACTATGTTGTAGATTGAAGATAGATGATGTTGTATTCCTCCCCCTCTGTTGAGAGGGGGCTGTTTAATTTCAACATAGATGCACTCTTTGTCCCCTCTTTCAAAATAGCGGTCCTCTCTGTCCAAAATATAGACTTGATTTTCTTCAAAAGATCTGTACATTGGGAAAACAAAACAACCACTTCATAAACTCATGGCACAACATAGGAGAACAAACACAAGATTAAGCAGTCCATCTGCTGTGTTGCAATATTTTAGGAGAGGACTTATTTTTTGGGAAGGGCTTATTTTTAGCTCATGCACTCAAAAGCCCGATTGGGCTTATTATCCGGGGAGGTCTTATTTCCAGGGAAACAGGGTACACCACATGGCGCTGCCATGACGATGTGAGTTTGACATCCCTGGTATAACATCAATTACTGCACATTGGACCATTTACCATTGATTTATACTAATGAATAAATTGACAGATGTCAAGATGTTCTCTAATGGTATAATTGAAGCATTCTCTTTTTCTTTTAATATGCGTCATGTATGCAACAGGCAAAGAAAGTGGATCGAGTTTTGATTGCACTGCCTCAGATGCCAACTTGACTGGTTAATAGACCCCTGACAGTGTTCCATATATCTGTCTAAGTAATTCGTAAGCCACCGAACTAAAATCCATCACAGAACAGTCAACTTTCATCCACGGCAAGACCAAGTCATCCTTAAAAAGCTGAAAAACCAGTTTATGACCCTCTTGGAAGGCTGATAGCGGGAATCACTACTACTATTACTTACTCGAAACCCCCAGGTTTTCTTTAAATTGCATTTGAGCAGATCTGACCTCAGCTCCTTTTGCCTAGCAAGGTTTCCGAAGGCAATCCTAGTTCAGCTAATCAAATGCTTCACCTGATGCATTTTCTGCCTGAAGGAAGCAGACTGCCTTGAAGAAATATAGGCAATAAGCTTGCACTTATCTTTTGAAATAGGACCTTTAGAACAGGCTGGATTAAGTGCTTTGGTAGAGAAAACAACGGTATCTTTGTTCAGACTTCCATAGCTGCATTCTAAGCTCTCCGTCGTGTTTTAAAATCAAATGGTCTATTCAGATAATAGATGAGAGAGAGGGGGGGGATAAACTACACTAAATCACTATGTGATTTTTTGTATTTATGAATGTATGTATATAAGTACACACACACACACACACACACACACATTGCCAAGGATTTATTTATAGGGGGAAAATGTCTGGACCAAACCTAATTTCTAATGTTGAATTTTTCCCCTTACCAGAGGAGACCCCTTATGGAGTTTTGTGAAGCCGTTACTATGGCAACTCCCCTGCGCTGTACAGTAGTAGCCATTCTAAGGCAGTACAGTAGAAGCCATTTTAAGGCACAACAGGATGTATCTTAACAGAACACGCACTCCAGGGGTGAAATTCGACAGGTTCTGACCAGTTCTGAAGAACTGGTAGCGGAAATTTTGAGTAGTTCAAGAACCGGCAAATACCACCTCTGGCTGCCAAGTTCACCAAGCCATGCCCACAGAACTGGTAGTAAACAATTTTGAATTTCACCACTGAGACACTCCGAGGGGTGTTAGGGGTGTCTTATCCCCCAGAGTATTTGCTTCCAGAGAGTAAGTCATCTGTGTACCAAGTTTGGTTGAAATTGCTCAAGGCGTTCCAGAATTATGCTGGAACATCCACACACACAGTTTTGTGTTTGTGTGTGTGTGTTTGTGTGTGTGTGTATGTGTATATGTGTGTGTGTGTATGTATGTATGTATGTATGTATATATGTATATGCATGTGTGTGTACACACACACACACACACACACACACACACACACACACACACAATATATATATATATATATATATATATATATATATATATATATATATATATATATAAAGTCCAACCCTGATATGCCCAAATATGGGAGGAAGTTCACTGCTTCCATTCTCTGTCCATCGGCTCATCATAAGAGGACCATCCAGACAGAAACCATTATTTTTACTGTTGCCTTTTGTTACATTTGTGTTGTATTTGTGCTGATAATAAATAAAGGGAGACTAGTATAGATCTATTTCAAGCTATTTAGCTCTCATCAGCTAGCCATACCTTACTGGGTATTAGAACCTGTGCTGTATTGCATTTTAGGCATATATATCCTGGAGCACCAGGTACCATTCCGATATGGTGCTCCTAAGGGCCCACCCACTCACCTGCCCTCCTTACCGGTATTTGAGCTGATAGGGGCTTCCACGCATGCGCACAGAATGTACGGCACCCTGCGCAACACTCCGCCGAGCAGCTGGAGCGTCATAGAGGCAGTGCAGGCAGTAAGTACCCATGCGGGCACTGCATGTGTGTTGCGTGCATGTATGTGGTGGACGCCCCGCCCCATTGCACTGTATCGGTTGCAACGGATCCAGAACCCACCACTGGTATGTATGTATGTATGTATGTATGTATGTATGTATGTATGTATGTATGTATGTATATAGCATTTTTTAAAGCAAGCAAGCACTACAGAATGTAAACAATGCATTCTCTTTTTATTAGCTATGCTAAAACGAAGAGTCGGTGAATCAGTGCAAATGGTTTTGTAAAGTCTCTTGGAAAGTCAGAAGATTATCAGAGTTTCAAGAAGGGTAGGATACTATAATTTTTAGCATATTTGTCTAAAGTGCTATTTGTTACGGAATTTATAAGGTGATAAAGAGAAATTTGTACACAGATGGTAACACACAGCATCATTTGGAAACCACAGGAGTAAATTAGGTTAGTCTCTCTCATGAAGGTGCAGGTTGACATTGTGTTCTGCATATTAACATTTTATGCGGCAATGGTGTTGATGCTGTCTCAAACAATCTGTCCACAGTCTCTACCCAAGCATGCAATACTATTAGATAAATAATTAGATTACTAAGTCCTTATTTCGCCAGAGAAAGCTAAGTGTCTTAGTCTACTGGTGCAGAATTGTATACTGATATGATTCCCTCAATGCTATATTACACGAATCCATTCATCCAATCCTTTGATATTGAGGGTGAATATTTGATTCCATTACAAAGGTATGTCATAATAAAGAGACTCCCTGTTAGATGATATATAAAAATGCTTTGTGTTTCTGAAGATCCCAGGAGACGACGATTCCCCAGGAGAGTAAGAGGGGCAATGGGTGTTGTGTTTCATTGTGATCTCATTGTCGGGACACTAACAACTTTATACAATGGAAATAAAGTATAGGAAGAGAAACATTCAATCAAGAGTATGACTTTTCTAGGAAAAGAATATTGGGGGTCATGTAAAAAAAGGATAAAGATCAGGTTATTTAGAAAGAATATGTGATAGGTATCTGAGTTACTTAGGTCTATCTGCAGTGAACAGTATAATGTGTTCCCCTCTGAGAGAGAGAAGAGAGACAGAGACAGGGACAGAGACAGAAAGAAGACAGAGAGAGAGAGAGAGAGAGAGAGAGCAGAGAGCAGAGAGACAGAAAGACAGAGAGAAGAGAGACAGAGAGGACAAAGAGAAGAGAGAGGAGAGAGTCAAAAAGCTGCTTAAATTGTACAAATCAGAGGCAGAAAAGAGAAAAGAAGACAAGGGAGACAGGAAGGGAATGAGGGAAGCCATGAGAATATCCGTATAACCCAGGGACATGCAGTTAGGGGAGGCAGGGGAGGCAGAGCCTCACTACTGTCATCATGAAAAGAAAAGAAAATGTAAAAGGAAAAAGGCAAGAGCTGAGGTTAGGCTGAGCTACTTGCTGCCAGAGTCACCATGGATGACTCTGCTTAGTGCTTAACTGTTTAAAAAAGCCTCTAAAAAAGTGACCTCTACAGGAGGCGGTATAGAGGAGGGAGGGAGAGAGGGAGGAAGGAGGGGAAGGGAGAAGAAAAAGAAAGAAGGAAACTTATTTAGCAAAGGAGAAAAACAAATGCTGTCACTTTAAATCGGAACCGAGCATGCTGGCTGTGGAATTCTGGGAGTTGAAGTCCACAAGTCTAAAAAAATTGCTGCCTTGCCGGCAATAAACCTCACCGCACGTCACTGGTATAAACCAATAAGAGGCACAAAGAAATACAAAGTCAATCTTCATTCATTCATTCATTCATTCTGTTTCTACAGCCAGCCATCTTTCCATTTGAGACTCTAGCTAGCTAAGAAAAACAAAAGGCCCCAATACAAATAAAATAACAACAGCCTATCAATTAAAGCCATAAACATCATTGGAGGGAGAGCACAAGTCACACATCACAATCAGTGTGGTTCATCTAGCAGGCTCTATGTCACAACTTGGTCTTTCAAGCATTAGGGCTCCACTGTGCTTTCTGAGATAAGGAAAGCTCGGAATCCTATCTGTCTCTGCATTGATTGTCGCCAGTTATCAGATTTTTAGATGTAGAAAAAAATAGAGGGAGCAAAAGTGACAATTACGCACCGTCCTTCATTTGTGTGATGGCATCATGACGTCCAATCTCCCATTCTGAGATTGTAGCATTGGTGGGTTTTAAATTTTTTTAGAACCTCTTCTGTAGATGTGGCCTGCTTTGTGGGAGTGGCTTGCTGACCATGTGACTGGGTGGGCGTGGCCAACTTGTAAATGTGGTGAAACTCACTTAACAAGGTCTTGCTTAGCAACCAAAATGTTGGCTCAGAAACTCTGGCATTGAAGTGTGCAAGTCTTAAAGCTGTCAAGTTACAAGACCTTTGCACCCCTAATCCTTTAGGAAAAAAGGATGAGCCGAAGTGGCGCAGTGGTTAAATGCAGCACTGCAGGCTACTTCAGCTGACTGCAGTTCTGCAGTTCGGCTGTTCAAATCTCACCGGCTCAGGGTTGACTCAGACTTCCATCCTTCCGAGGTGGGTAAAATGAGAACCTGGATTGTTGTTGGGGGCAATATGCTGACTCTGTAAACCGCTTAGAGAGGGCTGAAAGCCCTATGAAGGGGTATATAAGTCTAACTGCTATTGCTAAAACACCCCAGGGTGTTCAAACTTGACAGCTTTAAGACTTTAAGGTTTAATAGGACTCTTAGGGGCAGGCGGGGCAATTGGTGAGCCAGCCAATCAGTGAGTGGCGGCGGGGCAAGCATGGTGCGGATGGGCAGGGACAGGGAGCTGGAACCGGTTCTAAACGGCCTGGTAGTTTTGTGGAACCTCTTCTATAGAAGTTAGAACTGGCAGGAACCCACCCCTGGATTGTAGCCATGTGGTTTGAAGAACAGGACATAGCAGGAGATAGATTGAGAGGAATTGATCCTGTCTTAACTCATGGGCCTGATGGGCAATTGCCTCTGGGCCCACGAGCATAGGGGCCCCATATTAATGTGTATATTTTAACCCTTCAATGCACCTTGTGTCTATAAATACAGCAACTGTATGGCTTATGGAGTATGTTGTGTTTTCAAGCCACGTGTATTGTTCAAATGTTTATCATGTCGATTAGGTTGCTGCAAAGCATGTTTTTCATGTTTCAACACCGATTTTGTTGGAAGTGCCAATAAATAAATATATGTTTCATTTATCGACCGTTTACATTTTTATTCCCGTGAGTAGTTGCCGTAGGAGTCGGAGTACACTGCTTTGCCTGAATCGCATAATGCTGTTAAGATGACCCTGATTGATCCAGAGTACAGCAGTACAGAACAACAAAAAGAAAAGCTTGGGAACAAGAATCTCCTTCCAATGCAAATGATACTGAATCCCACAGTCCATTAAGTGGTGGAGTAAATCTCCAAGGTATCAACAAATGAGTATTTAAAAGGTGGTTTTACAATGGTGGAGATAGGAAATACTATAAAGCACCTGAAATCAGGCAAAGACACTCTCCTCAATGTCATCTAAACTGAACAAATAAAACTCTTAAGACTCAGCACTTGAAAAGTCTTCTCCAGCGTGTAAAGCAGGAGAAAAGACCTAAAATCTTGGAAAAAGCCACTTATTACATGTTTACACATTAACAGAGTTGGAAAGAACCTTGTAGGTCTAATTCAATCTCTCACCAAGCTGGAGACCGTACCCCATTTCTGACAAATGGTAATCCAGTCTCTTCTTGAAAGCCTCCAATGATGAAGCTTTCTGAAGGCAACTTCTGTTCCATTGTTGATTGTTCTCAGTACCAGAAAATTTATCCTTATTCTAGGTTGAATCTCTCCTTGATCAGTTTCCATCCATTATTCCTTGTCTGGTTGTCTGGTGCTTTGGAGAATAGCTTGACCACCACCACCCACCTCCTCTCTGTAGCAGTGCCTCAAATATTGGAACCTTGCTATCATGTCTCTCCTGGTCTCCCTAGCCATGCCCAGTTTCTGAAAGGTTCATTCATATATTTTAGTCTCCAGTCCCCTAGTCATCTTGGTTGCTCTTCCTCTGCACTTTTTCTAGAGTCTCAACGTCTCTTTTGTAGTGTGGTGACCAAAACTGGATGCTGCCTTCTAGGCGTGGTCTTACTAAGGCTTATAGAGTGGTATTAGTACCTCACTTGATCTTGTTGACAAAACCCCCCACTTTGTGATTATTCAGAATTGGTTTTTTATCCAGCATGGATGAAGGACTCGTCCCAGAGAAAGCTGGACTTCAAATGGGAAAATCACATATGAACTTATGACTGGACTTCATGCTAAAGAATGAAGGGGAAATGCAAATCGCAGGCCAAGCATTCATCTCTCCTCTCTTCAATGTGATATTGTCTGTTTGCGTGGATTACCAACCTCTTCTCATACAATTTCCATCATATAAAACAAAAGTCAATCCAAAGCATCTGGGGACAACTCTGACCCAGAGTTTTCTGCAAGGAAGGACATTGACCTTAATCCCCTCCATTTACACACACACACGCAACACACCAGTGGTGGGTTCCTCCCCTGTCGCTACCGGTACAGTGCTATGGGGCCAGGTGTCCCTTTTGTGCACATGCGCTGTGCCGCATGGGCACTCCACTGCCCCTAGCGACAACCCAACTACTTGTCGGAGCTGGCGCAGCTGGCGCATGTTGTGCCCATGTGCACAATTGGCTGGTTGCCTTAAAAAACATTATAGAACGCGGGCAGGCGAGTGGACCAAATGAGCCACTGTACTGATACGCTGTCAGCTGCTCCCGGCTACTACTGGTACGCCCGTACCGGGCCATACCAGCCAGCCCCCCCACTGACCACACATACACACACAAACACACATACACACATCAACCAATTGTTCTTTTCTGAGAAGCTTCGTTTGTGCTGACAACTGAGCCGTAACATCATAGGCAAAGTAATTTATCTAGATTAAATGGTCAGTAACTGCCACATTAGGAAAACCCGTTTCACCTCTTATGCTGCCAACCATTGGACCAAATGCAAATAAACTCAGATTAGCCAACGGCACTGGCACCATCAAGGTGCAAAACAGAGATATTAAACCGGAACATGACATGGTAGCATCATCGTAAAATCCTGATATAACTCCAAGGGAGAGAAGCTGGTACTCTTTGGTTTCATCACACATATAAAAAGAACTGAAATAGAATATCATGATCTAAAAGCTTGTGAACTCCTTTTGTGGGGGCGACAGCTAACAACCACCAGAAAGTCACAAAGCTGCTTCCGAGATTGCATTTTAAGATATGTATGTATGTATGTAGTATGTATGTATGATGTATGTATGTATGTATGTATGTATGTATTTAGTGTCACAACCCCTGGTATGCCCAAATATGGGAGGAAGCACACTGCTTCCTTTCTCCGTCTATCGACTCATCCCAAGAGGACCAGACAGACAGAAAGCCATTATTTTTTCTGTGCCTTTGTTACATTTGTGTTGCAATTGTGCTGATAAATAAATAAAATAAAATAAATAAATAATAATAAATAAATAAATAAATAAATAAATAAATAAATAAATAAATAAATAGAGGGAGACTAGTATAGATCTATTTCAAGCTATTTAGCTCTCATCAGCTAGCCATACCCTTACTGGGATTTGAACCTGTGCTGTATTACATGGCTAGCTGATGAGCGTGTGTGTATGTGTTTGTGTGTGTATGTGTGTGTATGTGTGTGTGTGTGTGTATGTATGTATGTATGTATGTATATGTATATATTTATATATACACACACACACATACATACATATACACACACACACACACACACATATATATATATACACACACACACACATACACACATACACGAATACACACACACACACATACACACATACACACATACACACATACAATATGTGTGCGCATTAGTATTAGTTATTCACAGTCCAGACATCTGCAAAACTGTACAGGAAATGAATGAAGATTCATTTGTGAAGATTCCAACTCACCTATCAGGTTTCAAGTCATCAATCAATCAATCAGAATAGATCTGGAGGGGACCTTGGGGGTCTTCTAGTTCAACCTCCTGGTCAAGCAGGAGGCCCAACACCATACCAGAAAAATGGTTGTCCAGTCTCTTCTTAAAAACCTCCAGTGATGGAGCACCCACAACTTCTGGAGGGAAGCTGCTCCACTGGTTAATCATCCTCACTGTTAGGAAGTTTATCCTGATTTCAGGTTGCTTCTCTCCTTGATCAAGTTAGCCAATCTGAACCTTAGGAAACCAAATGCAAAATAACATTCTTAGCTGTCCCAATTTTGGGCACCTCTCTTTTCTTTGCCACAGAGGAAAAAATATTAGTATATTGTCCTCAGTGCTCTATACCTCTTCCATTTGAAAGAGGCAGCAAGAAGCAATACTACACTGAAATATCATTTTATCATGTTTTATCTATTAATCTATATATTAAATTACTGTATTTTATTCCAATTTCATTTAAATCATATTTTATTCCAATTCCATTTTAAATTGTTTTTATCAGATTTTTAGTAATAATCTGTGTCTGGAACTCTGCACTTTGATATGGCCCAAGGGCTAATCAATAAACTAAACTAAACTAAACCAAACCAAACCAAACTAAACAACTAAATTAAGCTAAACTAAATTAAACTAAACAACTAAACTAAGCTAAACTAAATTAAACTAAACAAGTGAACTAAACAACTAAGCTAAACTAAACTAAACTAAAGAAGTGAACTAAACAACTAAGCTAAACTAAACTAAACTAAGCTAAACTAAGTTAAACTAAACTAAGCTAAACTAAGCTAAGATAAACTAAGCTAAACTAAACTAAGCTTAGCTAAACTAATCTAAACTAAACTAAGCTAAACTAAGCTAAACTAAGCTAAACTAAGCTAAACTAAGATAAGATAAGATAAACTAAACTAAACTACAAAGATACTATTCCTACTAATGACACAAGATAAGTTCCTTTTGGACTTGCCGTCTCTCAACTTTTGACCGATTGTTGTCGTCTTCTTCTTCTCCTCTTCTTCTTCCTCTTCCTCTTCCTCTTCCTCTTCCTCTTCCTCTTCCTCTTCTTCTTCTTCTTCTTCTTCTTCTTCTTCTTCTTCTTCTTCTTCTTATTCTTCTTCTTCTTCTTGTGTAGCCCCTTCAGATAACCAGACCACATCAGAACCGGTCATGCCCACACCTCATCTCAAATTCCCCTTAGTAGCAAACGTATATTCTCAGAGAAAACCATCGACCTTCCTATCGCGTGCATTTATAAATGTCAAAGGTAAGGAAAGGTGAGAACACCTCCTCTGCTTAATTTCATTTTTTGATATATATATTTTTTAAAAGAGCCTTTTTGCTCTAGGAATTTGTATGCTCTGTTCTATTTTTGAAGTCGTCCAACCTCCACATCCCCATTGCTACCTTGGTTCCTTATCTATTTATATGCAGAAGGGGAATCTACCTCCAGGCAATTCTTAGACACTTTCAAACAAGTAGAAGGCTTCAAAGTAAAAGAAAAAAGTAGCCTGAAAATGCAACCACAGCTCTTATTCCAGAGATTCCATTGGAGGAGGACTCTAAGTGGTCGAAATACAAATATATGGCTTGATGCATTAATTAAACGGAAGTTGATGTCCATAGCCTCAATTTACAGTATTTTTTGGAGTATAAGATGCTCGGAAGTATAAGACACACTAGATTTTGAGGAGGACAACAAGAAAAAAAAATCTGTCTCTGCCACCCAGCAATTTCCTCCTTGCACATTTTCCTCCTTGCAGCAAACAGAAAACAGGCTGTTTTGGTTTTGGTTTCAGCACAGCTGATTCGCACAAGAAAAATAATCTGCCTCTGCCTCCCAGCAATTTGCCTCCTTGCAGCAAACAGCAAATAGGCTGTTTTGGTTTTGGTTTCAGCACAGCCTGATTCGCACAAGAAAAAAAAAAATCTGTCTCTGCCTCCCAGCAATTTGCCTCCTTGCAGCAAACAGCAAATAGGCTGTTTTGGTTTTGGTTTCAGCACAGCCTAATTAGCAAAAGAAAAAAATCTCCTTTTACCTCCCAGCAATTTTCCTCCTTGCAGCAAACAGCAAACAGGCTGTTTTGGTTTTGGTTTCAGCACAGCCTGATTCGCACAAGAAAAAAAAATCTGTCTCTGCCTCCCAGCAATTTGCCTCCTTGCAGCAAACAGCCTGTTTCAGTTTCAGCTTCAGCACAGCCTGATTAGTAAAAGCCGCTGGTTGTGGGGCCTCCCAAACTGCAGGGATTGCCATAGCCTATTGCCACCTCTGCACACCCCATTTTTGCCCTTCACCATTTTCCGGGAGGCAGCAATCGGAATAGGCAGAAAACGGGGCACACGGAGGCCAAAAATGGGATGCAGAGGCCGAAAATGGGGCACATGGAGGCAGCAATAGGCAATGGCAATTTCTGCAGCCTGAAACAGCTGATGGTCGGGAGGCCGATCCAACCGACAATCAGCTGCTTGTGCTAATCGGGCTGTGCTGAAGCTGAAACTGAAAAAGGCTGTTTGCTGTTTGCTGCAAGGAGACAAATTGCTGGGAGGCTGGGAGGCCAAAATGTGGGGGCCAGCGGGTGGGCTGGACTACATTCAATGTATAAGATGCACCTAAATTTACACCCTCTTTTAGGGGGGGAGTGCATCTTATATTCTGAAAAATATGGTAATAATGCATTGAATCAACATCTGAAGGGCCTGATGCAGCTAGGAATCTGTCATTCTCTGCCCTTGCCACTTCTCTCAGAAAGGGCAGGCTCCAACGGCAGCACAACAGACATATTACGGGGAAGATGAAAAATTCCGCATGGAAGATAAAACCTTATCTGTAAAAGAGCTTGAAAATCTATTGTCTGTTTAATTGAAGATCATTCCGGAGAGCCTCTAATGAATACAAAGTCAAATCATTTCTCTCTTGACAAGCAATAGATATTTCATGTTGCAGTCCAATCTGGGGCAGGTTCCCCCCCCCCCCCTTGCTCTCTTTGTTTCAAGGACATGGAGACATTTGTAAGTCTCAATTTTTATTATAATTTCATGCTAAGAACGGAGAACGGAATGTCTGAGTCAATAAAAAGTCACTCGGGGAACAGACAAGAAGTCTTAATGAGATCATGGAGATGTTTCGGATTTAAAGAGACACATTGGTACAGTTGCAATGCGATAACCTTTTTTGCATATCATATGAAGCTGATTTTCCACGTGGAAAAAAAAAAGAAAATTCCTTTCCCTAGCTTTTCTCACCCATCTAGGAAATTCAAATTAATTGATATGGGCTAAAAAAAAGTAAAGGTTTCCCTTGGACATATGTGCTAGTCATTTATGACTCTAGGGAGTGGTGCTCATCTTTGTTTCAAAGCTGAAGAGCCAGTGCTGTCCAAAGACGTCTCTGTGGTCATGTGGCCAGCATGATTAAATGCCAAAGGCACATGGAATGCTGTTACCTTCCCACCAAAGGTGGTTCCTATTTTTCTACTTGCATTTTTACATGCTTTTGAACTGCTAGGTTGGCAAAAGCTGGGACAAGTAAGAGGAGCTCACTCCGTTACACAGCACTAGGGATTCGAACCGTCGAACTGCCAACTTTTCAATCATCTTAGCCACTGAGCCACCACGTCCCACACCTTTAATAAGGGCTACACAACATCAACATACATTTTCCAAGGGGGGGAAATAATCTACAAAAGGGAAACTGGTGGTTGGGGCTGTGATATCTTGCAGGGAGACCCCCCCCCCTCACTGTAACTCGACCTTTGATAAAGAATTCAGAAGGAGAGATCAAAGGAATTTTCAAACTAAAGAATTGGTTGCGGTCACTGGAAGAATGGAGTAATTCAAATATTTTTGAACTAGGTTTATCTCCCCCCGCCAATACTACCTCCTTTGGTTTACTAAAGACTTAAATGGTCTACTAATGACTTAAAATGGTCTACTCAAGAGTTAAAATGGACACCTAACATCACAAACGTCATCAAAAAAGCACAATAAATAATGTTCTTTCTGGAAAAACTCAAACTGCCCAGAGAGCTGCTGATTCACTTCTACAGAGGAATTATTGAGTCTGTCATCTGCACCTCCAGAACTGTCTGGTTTGGCTCTGCAACCCAACAAGACAGACAGAGACTTCAACGGATAACCAGAACTGCAGAAAAAACATTTGCTACCAACCTGCCTTCCATTGACTCACTGCATGAGTCAAAAGAGGGCCGTGAAAATATTTACAGACCCCTCACCTGGACATAAATTGTTTCAACTCCTACCCTCAAATGACACTATAGGGCACAGCACACCAGAACAACAAGACACAAGGACAGGTTTTTCTCTCATGCCATCACTCTGCTTAAAAACTAATTCCCACAACACTGTCAATAATTTACTAACACTGTATTACTATAATTCTTCTCTTCCTTCCTAGTATCTATCTCTCCCCCTTATGACTATAAACATGTTGCTTGTATTTTTCAATTTATATTGTTTTTATTTGTTTCCTAGTATGATTTGATAGCTTATTAGTAACCTTGACTATTACTAAGTGTTGCATCTTTTTATTCTTGATGAATGTATTTTATTCTCCTTATGTACACTGAGAGCATATGCACCAGAGATAAATTCCTTGTGTGTCCAATCACACTTGACCAATAAAGAATTCTATTCTATTCTATTCCATTCCATTCTGTTCTAAAAAGGAGATAGCCATTATCATTGATCTAGACATATTACATATATAGTGTCACAACCCCTGGTATGCCCCAATTATGGGAGGAAGCTAACTGCTTCCATTATCTGTCTATCGGCTCGTCACAAGAGTCCATCACGACAGAAACCCAATATTTTTACTGTTGCCTTTGTTACATTTGTTGTATTTGTGCTGATAAATAAATAAATAAAGGGAGACTAGTATAGATCTATTTCAAGCTATTTAGCTCTCATCAGCTAGCCATACCCTTACTGGGATTCGAACCTGTGCTGTATTGCATCTTAGGCAGATGTCTTAACCATTAAGCCACAGGTCCTCCTCCTTATCAGCTGAAGCCAGGGAGGGAGGTAGGGAGGTAGGGAGGTAGGGAGGTAGGGAGGTAGGGAGGTAGATAGATAGATAGATAGATAGATAGATAGATAGATAGATAGATAGATAGATAGATAGATAGATAGATAGATGGAGATGGAGATGGAGATGGAGATGGAGATGGAGATGGAGATGGAGATGGAGATGGAGATGGAGATGGAGATGGAGAGATAGATAGATAGATAGATAGATAGATAGATAGATAGATAGATAGATAGATAGATAGACAGACAGATAGAGATAGATAGATAGATATAGATAGATAGATATAGATATAGATATAGATATAGATATAGATATAGATATAGATATAGATATAGATTAGATATAGATTAGATATAGATTAGATATAGATATAGATATAGATATAGATTAGATATAGAATAGATATAGATATAGATATATAGATATAGATATATTTAAACAGTAAAAAATATTGGGTTTCTATCTGGATGGTCTCTTGTGACGAGCCGAAGACAGAGAGTGGAAGTGTGACCTTCCTCCCATATTTGGGCATACCAGGGGTTGTGACTTTAAATATATACCTCTCACCCTGGCTGGCTGATAAGGAGTCAAGCTCTGTAGCTCAATGGTTAACACATCTGCCTGAGAGGCAATAGAGCACAGGTTCGATTCCCAACAAAGGTGTGGCTAGCTGATGAGAGCTAAATAGCTTGAAATAGATCTTTACTAGTCTCCCTTTATTTATTTATCAGCATAAATATAACAAATAGATATAGATATAGATATAGATATAGATATAGATAGATATAGATATAGATATAGATATAGATATAGATAGATATAGATATAGATATAGATATAGATATAGATATAGATATAGATATAGATATAGATATAGATATAGATAGATAGATAGATGAAAACAAATATATATAGCCTGGGATTATTAAGAAGGGAGCTTCCATTTTCATGTCTTCCAAACCCGGAAAAAAAAATCTTTCGTAAATGATTATTTCTTGGAAAGTTTGATGACAGGAGATTAAAGTGTCCCTCTTCTTTGATTTGATAAGGCCTGGTAGAGTGGTCCAAACCGATGCCCCTGTAATAACAATTGTGTCTTTCTGTGGCTGTCTCTCTCAAAATCATTTCTGTAATTGGTTAGGTTTCCACCGTGCCTCAGTCTGTGTCCTTTGGCAATATCACCTCCTCTTGACAAATCATTTTGTTGACAACACATTGTCCCTCATGTTCCACTTTCAGTCACTGGCTCATTCAGCTTCTGCCTTCTCTCATCTTTGCACACAAGACACTTTTTTTTTTCTCAGCCAAGGAGAGTGCAAGTTGAGATTAAACACTGTCTTGAAATTTATGGACGAGAGTCTCAAGAGACTTTGGCGAATTAAAGAGTCCAAAGTTGTTTGTTTTAGGGAATGCTGATGAGGCTGTAGAAAAAGATGCATTCCAAATTCTAAAAGTGTAGAGATAAAGTAAGCAGAAGCACGGCGAGGTCTCGAGGGAAGTAAAATGGAAAAAACTCCCAAACACTCTGGGATGAACCTTGGATAAATCAAAAGGAATTAAGACTGGCTTCATAATTCATAGGACCATAGCTAGTGCTATCAATATTTTGCTTAAAGTTAAATTCTTGGGAAAGTCATTTCATCATTCATATTTGTCTCTTTCATCAGTAGGAAAAAACTGATTCTACCCATGGATGTTTTTAATGGTTGGTCAATCAGTATAGTGTTTAGTTGTTGCTGTTCTTGTTGTTGTTTTCAAATCTGGATCTTAAGATTGTTCCAGAATCCAGAGGAGATAGTAGATAGATAGATAGATATATAGATAGATAGATAGATAGATAGATAGATGGATGATGGATGGATGGATGGATGGATGGAGGATGGATGGATGATGGATGGAGGATGCATGCATGCATGTGGATGCATGGATGCAGGATGGATGGATGATGGATGGGTGGGTGGTGGCTAGATGATGGATGATGGATGGGTGGATGGGTGGGTGGGTGGATGGGTGGATGGTGGACGGGTGACGGTGGATAGGTGGACGGACAGACACACAGACAGACAGACTGGCAGACAGGCAGATGTGTGTGTGTATATAAGCATGATATCTATGTGTTGTCTTTGAAAACAAACTTTCTGAGAGATTTTTTTAGAGTAAGTTGAAAAACTGCACAACTCCTCTTTATATATGTAGATCCATTGCTCAATAGTGGACATGTAGTTTTCTACATGTTTTCTAAGAGCCGAGGTGGCACAGTGGTTAGGGTGCAGTACTGCAGGCCACTTCAGCTGACTGTTATCTGCAGTTCAGCGGTTCAAATCTCACCGGCTCAAGGTTGACTCAGCCTTCCATCCTTCCGAGGTGGGTGAAATGAGGACCCAGACTGTGGGGGCGATATGCTGACTCTGTAAACCGCTTAGAGAGGGCTGAAAGCCCTATGAAGCGGTATATAAGCCTAACTGCTATTGCTATTGCTATTGCTATCTAGTTTTCAAGATCTTCCTCAATGCCCACTCAATGGTACAACTCTTCCATAATACCCCAAAATATTGTTGACTGTCCTATAGATAGAATTTCCTCTATTATCATCACATCATCTGTGTTTTCCTTCATCAAACTGTAGCTTAACAAAAGGTACTTGAACCTTGGAAAAAGTAGTTAAAAGTCATAACATATAGTTTTGGTTCAGTTTGAATGTATTAGTTAATTTAATAAGGATTACCTTATCCAATCAAACTTCATGAGTCACTCTTGGTTTTCTTAAAAGATAGGGGATGCGGTGGCTCCAGTAGCTAAGGTGCTGAGCTTGTTTGATCAGAAGGTCGGCAGTTCAGCAGTTCGAATCCCTAGTGATGTGTAACAGGGTAAGCTCCCGGGACTTGTCCCAGGCTTCTGCCAACCTAGCAGTTTGAAAGCACATAAAATACAAGTAGCAAAATAGGGACAACTTTGGTGGGAAGGTAACAGCATTCTGTGCACCTTTGACGTTTAGTCATGCCAGCCACATGACCACAGAGAGGTCTTCGGACAGCGCTGGCTCTTCAGCTTGAAATGGAGATGAGCACCGCCCCCTAGAGTCAGGAACAACTACCACATATGTGCAAAGGGAATCTTTGCCTTTGTCTTTACCTTTCTTAAAAAATGAATTCATCCATTGAAAGCACCTTAAAACCATCTGCCACTCTATGTTCCCTTTTATAAGTCAGGTGATTCCTAGAAACCTAAGCAGTGTAATGTGCCAGAATTTTAGACTTGCTATTTAATTTCTTAAACACTTAAAACTGTATTAGAGTGGATTTTTTTCCTATCAGAAAGTGATGCATCATTAATTCATCTTCGTTTAGAGATATGTCGTATCGTATTCTGTCAATGATATTTTAAAGCAATGAGCTTCTCTTCCCAGTGCAATATGTTTGTTGCCGTTTTAAATATTATGGGTTGGATTTAGTCCAAATTAAGCATTTCTAGGCTTCATTGATTTTCAGTGGGAAATTGAAAGCACATGCTTAAGTTTCCCATGCAGAAATCAATAGTAGTTCAACTTGGTTTGGATTGTGTCATGAATCCAGAAAAAAACCCAATATTTTATATTACCAAACACTTAAAACTTTGGGCTATTAGATGGACTAGACCAGGCTAATATATTCAGGCAGCCCCAAGGGTTTTTTTTTTCTTCTAAATAATATTTATTTATTTATTTATTATTTATCTATCTATCTATCTATCTATCTATCTATCTATCTATCTATCTATCTATCTACTATTTATTATTTATTAGGCTTATATACCGCTTCATAGGGCTTTCAGCCCCCTCTAAGCGGTTTACATTTTTTTTTAGCAAATTGAGTCCAGCAACTGCCCCCACAGTCCGGTCCTCATCTCACCCACCTCGGAAGATGGAAGGCTGATGTCGACCTTGAGCCGGTGAGATTTGAACAGCCGAACTGGCAGATCACAGTCAGCTAAAGTGGCCTGCAGTACTGCACCCTACCACTGCGCCACCTCAGCTCCTTTAAAGATATAAAATAATAAAAGATAATAAAAGCAAAATTCAGAAGAGAGAGAGGGGGGAGAGAGACAACACAAAGAGTAGAAAGTTCAAGAAAAAGAAAGAAAAGAGAGAAAGAGATTAAAGTAAAGAGAAAAAAGAAATAGTTAAAGAAGTGACTTCTGATCTTCATCACAATATCTATAGGCAAGTTTAATATTTCTTCCCCCTTACACAATTGCATGCATAATCCATACTTTATCCATCTGCAAATCCATAAATTATAGTTTCAGACCAGCTTTCAAGCCAAAAGTTCTGTATAGGATTTCGGGAACTTTATCAAATTGTAACTTTTTTTAAACCCTGGTCAAGCAAACCAGCCTTAAAAACCTTGCATTTGCTTCTAAACATTTTTTGATCCATTCAAATGCTTTAATCTTCCTGGTTTTTTCCCTTGAGTCTCTGAAGTTGCTTCGAGGTTTTAGCAATCTTATTTTCTACGTCCACTGTTATCTTGGCTTGTCATTTATATTTCTAATTTAATTTCCATCTTCTTTCTTCTAATCCCACAATTTCTTTCTATTATGGTAAATCTGCCCCTTCTAGATGAACAATGGGGAATTAGCACATCTCTGATTAAGTGGAGACAGTGATGAGGGCAAAGACCAAAGGGCCCCTGAGTAGGCAGGGCCCCACAATATCTCTCTATAAGGAGGGGGTAAGAAATCACCTTCTTGTGTGTAAATGGTAGCTATAGCAATAGCAATAGCAGTTAGATTTATATACCGCTTCATAGGGCTTTCAGCCCTCTCTAAGCGGGTTTACAGAGTCAGCATATTGCCCCCAACAACAATCCAGGTCCTCATTTTACCCACCTCGGAAGGATGGAAGGCTGAGTTAACCTTGAGCCGGTAAGATTTGAACAGCCAAACTGCAGAACTGCAGACAGCTGAAGTAGGCCTGCCAGTGCCTGCATTTAACCACTGCGCCACCCTCGGCTCTGAAGCCACACCAGCTCTCATGAAGTGATCACAGGAGAGTAGCTTCCCTTTGGTTTGAGTACCAGGAGATGTAGTGAATCATCAAAGTCTCATTTGTGATGGAGAAGCTGAATTGTGCTAACATCACTTTCTAATCCCTTTGGAAATTACCTATTTAATCAAGGAATATTAGAGATGCTCAAAATGGCAAGTTTGAAAAGCTACTGGGTAAGTTTACCTTTGACCTTGAACAAAGAAAAATAACCTACAAGTTTAGTCGCTAAGAAATAGAAACAAATGGCAAAAAATAATTTAACAATGATAAATTGATTAAGGATCCATAAAACATTGCTAAAAGATTTTAGAGAAAGGAATTAAATTAATAAATGATGCTTTCATGGTAATTACTATTTTTGCCTAGTATTCCAAATTAACAACAGAGACTTAAACTTTATAATGTCAGAAATTAGACCTGAGAGGAAGCTAAAGACTTCAGGCAGAGGGGAAATCTGTCTTTGGATTGGATTTTATAACTGATAGATAAGAACGTGAAATATAAATCATTTTGAGACACTTTTTAAAGAATGGAAAGAGAGACTTGTAACAGAAGTAATCTTTGCTTCTATGAATGTATTATTTACAAAGGAAGAAAAAGAAAGTTGTCAAGAAAATGCTTTGAAAGGCCTATAGGATGAAGAGCTAAGTAAGCCCATGCAGATTTACGCGTAAAATTCAAGTCAAAATTCATGAATTCATCACTGGCTTCAATTGGCTTCAAGCAAAAAAACACATTGTGTCACTGAGCATCAAGTTTCTTTAGCACAGCCTTTAGAGACAGCGTATAATCTGTCACATTTTTGTCACAATTGATCAGATATACAGTGTTGTGTTTTTAACTTTTAAGGAAGTTTCTGCATTATAGAATAAAACACTTTCCTAATTACTGAATAGTTTCATGAAAGGAATAAGCTGCAATTGTCTAAAACAGGATTAATGTTATTTCTTACTGTGAGTAGCAATGGATGTTTAGGTTAAAGGAGGGGTATATATAACAAAAAGGTGGCTCAGTGGCTGCTGAGCTTGTCGATCAGAAAGGTCGGCAGTTCGGCAGTTCGAATCCTTAGCGCTGCATAATGATGTTACTTGTCCCAGCTTCTGCCAACCTAGCAGTTCGAAAGCACATAAAATGTACTTTCTGCAATTACGAAAATTGCATAAAAAGCATATGTGAAACCATTTTTATTGAATTCTGAGAAAGCAAAATGCAAGTAGAAAAATAGGAACCACATTTGGTGGGAAGGTAACAGCATTCTAGCACTTTTGGCATTTAGTCATGCCGGCCACATGATCACAGAGACATCTTCGTACAACGCTGGCTCTTCGGCTTTGAAACAGATATGAGCACCACCCCGTAGAGTCAGGAACAACTAGTGCATAGTATTATGCGCTAGGGGAAGCTTTATCTTTATCTTATATATAACAATGAGAGAGTGGCACAGTAGTCTAGAGGTGAATTGCTCGCTTCCCATTTGGAAGCTTGAGAGTTCAATTCTAGGCAGTGGCAGACGTTTCTCTGTCAGGACACAGAAAGAAAATATCTGCTCAGAACTCTGCATAGGTATCAGGAAGGGCATCCAGCCAGTAAATGCTCAGCTCCACTCAGGTCCCTTGACTCAATCTCATTAATTTGCTGTGGCAAAGAAGGCTGTTGCTCCAGAACAATTCACAAGATAGATTACAGGGTAAATTTTCTAGTATAGAAACTACTACTTCAACTTGGAAAGGCCAATCCAAAGCTTCATTAAGAGAACAATCTGACTTGCCTAACAGTTAAATTTACTTAGATAATTCCGGTTAAACTGTTTGCTCAGTTAGGAAGGCAAGGTGCTTTCTCAGAATTCAATAAAAATGGCTTCACCTATGCTTTTTATGCAATTTTCATAATATGGAAGAAACCTGCTAGTGCCTTGCTTCAATGTGCTCTTGGATTGAGAAATTGTACCTACAGTAATCCCTAAAAATCTCCAACCCAATCTAGCTATATCTGGCCCTTCTTAGTTTATTATTAGGTTGACTCAGCCTTCTATCCTTCTGAGGTCAGTAAAATGAGGACCCAAATGAAGCGGTGCATAAATCTAAGTGCTATTGCCAGTGCTATTATCCTGCTAACATCTGCTGGATGGAAATTAAACATACCCACCTAAATCCAGGGAAACGGTAGGGCTATCTCCATTTCATCATTTCCTATACTACTTTTACTAAACCAAACATATTTATCTAGACTTTCTCCTCCAGGAAACTAACCCGGTTACCACATATGCAGTGGCAAAGTTCTGTGCTGCTGCAATGTCCATAAGAAAAAAATTGGCTACAGTATAGTACCATCTTGTAGCAATTATCTGGACATACCTCTAACAATCTTTGGCCCATACTGTTATTATCCACTTTTAATGTCAATACTTTTTAATTATATTGTAATGTTTGTATTTTTTAATATAGTGTAAAAACAAATGTATATTGCTGATCTTTGACCGTAATAAAGATCTTACTTTTACTTACTTACAAACCAAACATATAAGTAAGAAAGGAAGGGAAGATTGAAGATTGGCCCTGGCTTCCATATTTGTATCTATGATACATTACATATCTGTATTTATAATATGCTTCAATGGTACTGGAGGAAAAACTAATTTATGTCAGAGTTTGTTGCATAAAAATCAAATCCAGAAAGCACACACAGATAACTGATTCAGCCGGATTCATTAACTTCTTTATGTACATAAGAATAGATGAATAAATGTACAATACCAACAGGTGGTTCTTCCAAGTAAACACAAGGCAGGAGAGTTACAGGCAACACAAGCAGTTAGTTTCATTTCGGCAGACAAGTCCAGACAGACTGCATGTTTACTTCTCAGAGCAGCAGACTGCTTAAGTTTCTGTTTCAATTCTCTGCCCAGACTCAGATCTGTTTCAGCTCCCATTGGCTGACTTAATTGCTCTCACTATTTATTGGTTGACCTTGTTCCCATGTCTCTTCCAGTCATGAATATTTTAACAATGTCCATATGGGTTTTAATTCATATTTTATTTGAAGACTATGCTATTCTATTTCCATACAACCTATTCCAATTTAGTACCCATAGAATCCACAATGAGAACATGTTAAAAAATGAACAATACCATATGTCAGGAACTAAGTAAGAAGGGACGTGTATATAAAATCAATATGTAAGCCTAATACCAAAGAACAAAGATTATCTGGTAGCTTATCTACACAGTAAGTTGCCACTTTATAAAGCCCAATTTCATTCACAACCGTTTCTCTTTCAAACTTCTGAGTATTGGTTATTTCTTAAAATATCAAAGAAACTGCATGGCACTAATCCAAATTGCATATTTGTCTTTTAATGCAGTTTAACCACAGATCAAAAGAGCATTTGAGCAATACTTTACAGGGGCAGGAGGGGGGAGTGATAGGTTTTAAAACAATTGAAGAATGCTAAGCTTCTAGCATTTGTAATGAACTCTGATATATTCTATAGGAATATTTTGTTCTGAACAGAACGTAACACGTACTATTATTAGTAATGCAGAAATCTGAGGTTACATTAGTATGGCATCTCTGCTATCTTACAATCAGTAAACAACTTCATACAATATTTTAAGATTACTCGAGCTTTAAACTGGCCCACAGAAATCGACATGTTTGTTGCCTGAAGCTACGGGGGTGGGAATCCCACTAATACATTCTGAAATTATTCAGCGGATTTTTAGGAATGAAACTCTAGGCAACCGATTGATAGATGCAGTTCTGACCTTCAAAGTGAATCAATTAATGTCTATCAGATATGCAAAAAACCAATCAGAAAATCCATGTTCTAGATAACAAGATGAAGGGGGGGGGAACAAATTAAAAATGCAGACAATTTCAGCATTATATTTATTTGTTAACAGTATTTATAATCTAGCCAAACAATGCAGACACTGGACAGTGAATAATATAGTTCAAATTATGTACATATGTATTTTCCATTTATTGTCTGTTTCTAATTCTTTAAGCCCAGCACGTTTCTCTAGGGGTATTTCCACAGAGCTCTCCCTCCCTCCCCCTCTCTCTCTCTCTCTGTCTCTCTCTCTTTTGTCTATCTTTCTCTGTGTGTGTGTGTTTCTGTCTGTGTGTGTGTCTTTCTCTCTATTTGTGTCTGTGTGGGTGTCTCTCTGTGTTTCTGTCTCTCTCTTTTTCTTTCTCTTTATCTGTGTCTCTTTCACTTTCTCTGTGTCTCTCTCTGTCTCTGTCTCTCTGTTTCTCTGTCTCTCTTTCTGTCTCTCATTTTCTTTTTCTGTCTCTCTCTATTTGTCTCTTTCTTTTTCTGTCTCTCTGTCTCTCTCTGTCTGTTTCTCTGTCTCTCTCTTTTTCTGTATCTTTCTCTTTCTGTCTCTCTGTCTCTCTCTTGTATGTGTCTCTTTCTGTCTCTCTCTCTCTCTCTGTCTCCCTCTTGTATCTCTCTCTCTCTCTCTCTCTCTGTATGTGTCTCTGTCCTACTGTCTGTGTGTGTGTGTGTGTGTGTGTGTGTGTGTGTGTGTGTGCCTTTCTCTCTCTTGCAGCTACTCCTTCAACTGAGCTTCCTGCTACAAAACAGCTACCATGTGATCCCATCCAGATCAATAGACGTACACCCTGATTTTCTATTCTCCAAAAGCTACACTGGCATTTTAACGATTCAGAATTTTTCTTAAAAAAAAAATGCTAACATTTGTTATGATTTGTTTCTGAGTTATTATCTTATGTAGCTCATTATATTTGGCAGGGGTTGTTTTTGTTTTTTTTAAAGGAAGAAGAAAAATTCACATTTCCCAACAAAGTAGCACCCTGCTGAATGAATGATCTAACAAATAGCTTATTATGATCCTACTGAAATAGAAATGCCAAATATAAGATTTTGGAAAACCTGAGATGCCAATAATTGATGGAACAGTAAGGAAAGAGCTGTCTCATGGGCATGTTTATAGAAAATAAGTTCATCTCCAAGGGAGCTACATTTTAGCACTGTATTGATTGAAGGCAATCTTTTGTCCATTCGATGCCAAATAAAGGAGTTTTTAGGGTATGTTTATCAAACTTTTAGGCAACCTTTCGTAAAAGTTTATCACACCATGATCTCCATCAGGTGAATTATTTGTTAATCTGAAACTCAGATTAGTACTCAACAACAGATCCTTATCTCCTTGGAGTAGATACCACTGGGTTAATCTTTTGGCCAGAATTCTTCAACATTTAATGGAGATAATGTTTATCAAACAGCTTCCAATACTGATGGCTATTTATTACCTCCTGTATTAGCAAAAGGACATCTTCACTTCTCTTTACCCGAAAGCAATAATGAAAGATTTTAAGTTTGAGGAAGGCAAAACATCCTAACAGCTAAAGATGCTTAGCGGCAAAATTAACTATCAAGGGATATAATGAGCTCTCCTTTGCTACATATGCAGCTGGGCCAAGATGCTTTAAACTGAATTCTTAGTATTGAGGTCACTAAGGAGTTAGACTTAGTGGCCTAAATAAGAGGCTCCTAATTCCTGGTCAATGGACCAGCACTGGGTCGTGGCATGCCAGAAGCCAGGCCATGTAAACAAATGAAGCCCCATCCATGGGATGCAGGCAGAATGCAAAACCAATCCTTCCTCCTCCAGTCTATACAGGTCCCTGGTGCCTGAAAGATTGGGGGCAGTGGTTGGATTCACAATTTTTTACTACTAGTTCTGCAGACGTGGCTTGATGGGCATGGCTTGGTGGGTGTGGCAAGGCTTGGTGGGCATGGCAGGGGAAGGATACTGCAAAATCCCCATTTCCTCCCATTCAGCTGGGACTCGGGAGGCAGAGAATAAATGGGGGCGTGGCCAGCCAGAGGTGGTATTTGCCACTACTCAAAAATTCTGCTACCGGTTCTCTAGAACTGGTCAGAACCTGCTGAATACCACTTCTGGTTGGGGGCCACTGACCTAAACAACCCCTTTCAACTCTGGAATGCAATGGTTTGATTATTTTATTGCCGTGATAAGGCAGCCATATTTGAACTTGAAAAGTCTAAATATGAACTCCAATAATAATAATATGTCCTATTATATAAGTGTTGGAAGAAATATCCATCTGATTCCGTTCCAAGCCGGGGGAAAGACACTGGAAACCTGGAGGCTGATTGGAAAGCTGGTTTATTGATGAAGCAGACCACATGGAGTTGAGGGGAGGGGGGGACTTATACCTTGTCTTGGGCTTTGCACTGCAGCTTCCTGTTCCTGTGCAAGAACATGCATTCTATTGGTTGTTGTCAGACTCCCGTGGTGCCATGTTGGGGTTATGTAAGGGTCATAGCTGATTCTATAGGCAAAGTACAAATCCTAGGTGTCTGAACTACATTTGGTTGAGGTTTCTGAGAGTGATGCATTGAAGGGGCGTTGGGCAATTCCTATTGTGACTGAGGGCTAACCCTACCTTTGATGGATCTTAGGTGAGGGTATGTGTGCGTGAAGCGCACACGAAGTGAAGTTGTACCAATGCAGGTAGGAACCCACCCCTGCCCACCTCCCCCTTCACCTCCAGGGTGATAGGATTAAGACATGGCCCTCAGGATACGATAGGATTAGCCCTCTCCCCATCTAACAGCAGGGCTCACTGCATTGCAAAATCACCTGGGGACATTATATCAGCCCACAGTTCAACCAGACGTAGCTCAGAGAAACTCCTAGGATTTGCACATGACCTCTACAGCAACCAATGGAATACCTGCTCTTGCACAGGAACAGGAAGCTCTGAGGCAGGGCCAAAGAGAGTGTATAAATAACCCACACTCTCCACTCCAGCTACCCAGGACCTCAAACCTAGGTGGTCCTGTCCACCATTAAACCATCTTTCTAAACAGCCTCCATGTTTCCAGTATCTTTCTCCCTACTTGAAACTGAACCCAGATGGACATTCCTTCCAACATAATCACTGAGACTTTACGAAGGCTCTTGTTGACATTTCTTGTGCTTTCTTCATGTTTAATTCAAGCTATATTTTCACCTTCCTTTTTACTTTCATAATGAGCGTCTTTTAACCTTCAGCTAACAAAGACTTGTCAGCTGCACATTTCAAACTGTTGATATTTTTATTCCAAGCTGTTATTTCTTTCCATAATTAAAAACTATGGGGGGCTGGAGGGGGAAACCCATATTTCACTGTCTTTACTCCCTTTCCTATTCTGAAGCAGTCTGTTTCTCAAAATTCAGTTTTTAATCTTAGCTTTCTGTATAGTGAGTTTCCTCACAAGATTAACCAAGTGTTCTACCACACCCATTAACTTTAATGGGTTCCACATACTGACGTGATCCCCATGGTTTTAAACAGAGATAATCACTACAGTCAAGATAAACTTTCTTGTTTTTTTCCTGAACTCTCTATGATCCGTTTCATGTCAGATATTTGGTCTCATCTCCATCTGCCTGTTCGTTTGGCATCACTTCCATTTGGCTCAAAGTTCATTTGATTCAAACAACCTTTGTCTGATTACTCATATATATATATATGTGTGTGTGTGTGTGTGTGTGTGTGTGTGTGTGTGTGTGTGTGTATTTACAACCCCCGGTATGCCCAAATATGGGAGGAAGATCACTACTTCCATACCCTTACTCGGATTCGAACCTGTGCTATATTACATCTTAGGGCAAACGTCTTAGCCATTAAGCCATCAAATCCCAATAAGGGTATGGCTAGCTGATGAGAGCTAAATAGTTTGAAATAGATTTATACTAGTCCTCCCTTTAATTATTTACAGCACAAATATACACAAATATAACAAAGGCAACAGTAAAAATATTGGGTTTCTGTCGTGATGGAGTCTTGTGATGAGCCGATTGACAGATAATGGAAGCAGTTAGCTTCCTCCCATAATTGGGGCATACCAGGGGTTGTGACACTATATATATAGTTATTTTACAACCCCCGGTATGCCCAAATATGGGAGGAAGATCACTACTTCCATTCTCTGTCCTTCGGCTCGTCACAAGAGATCAATCCAGACAGAACCCAATAGTTTTTAAACTGTTGCCTTTTGTTACATTATGTTATATTTGTGCTAATAAATAAATAAGGGAGACTAGTATAGATCTATTTCAAGCTATTCAGCTCTCATCTCAGTCCCAGTAAGGTATGGCTAGCTGATGAGAGCATTGGATCAAAGGGAATGTTTCGGAAAAACATTTGGGGAGTTGTTTCAGGATGCATGCAGGCGCAGGGCTACTCGGCGTAAAGAACAACAGAGTAACTACAGGAGGTGATTATGAGCAGCTGATGCTGATTAAGATCCCCTCCTGAGTATAAATGAGACTGCTGGTGCCACGCCCTGGTTGCAGAATCAACGTTCTCGATCACGTTCACAAGTCAAGAGAAACCCACTTGGAGAAGTAGGTTTGCTGGAAGAAGCCTCTTTGCAGTGCTGCGTTTGTTTATAGGACTTTTATCTCTTTGTTTATTTTGGGCTTGCAGCCAACAAGAGCTTGGACTGATTAAAACATTCTTTTGTACGTCTGTTTTCGCTTTCATTCCTGAACGGAGAGACAGGAAAAAAAATTCACATTCAACAATAAAACCAGGATATGCCTCAAATTCTATTCTATTCTATTCTATTCTATTCCTATTCTATTACATTCCATTCCATTCCATTTCATTCCATTGCATTCTTTTCTATTGTTCTGTACTCTATTCTATTCTATTCTATTCTACTCTACTCTACTCTATGCTACGCTATGCCACACCATGCCATGCCATTTTTCTATTCCATTCGTGTTCAGTGAAACAGATTTGCTCTGCCCAGAATTGAATATAAGTTTACTGCATTAGCACTTTAGTACATGAAGTGGAATATGCTTAAGGAAAATGTGGTCTTTTAATGGACCTTTTAAATTGCAAGCTAAATAAAAATGAATGATATTCTCCTTTTATAAACAATACCAGGGGATCAAATCAATGAAGGATTTGTGAGCTGTGACAAAGAAGTAGCAAGTGCTTTTGTTCAGGAATCCTTTGCTCTTTCTAAAAAATATAATACTCTTTTACTTCCTCATTCTTTAAGAGAAAGCAATTGTGTCTCTCTAAGTGTTATTCTTCCTTTCTATATATTCTGTTATTTTAATTGCCAGAGATTTCAGGCCTTTTCCACACAGCTTTCTTACTCAGCTAAATAAAAGCTTTCTCGGTTGACCGATGAATTGAGGTGGTTTTATTCTATACTGAACTCCAGTGTGACAGCAACAGCTTTAAATTATTTCTTTACAGTGACTTATTATTATAAAGTTATTTCCTTCAACAAGCCTGAGGATAAGGAGTTGATCCTCAAAACCTTTCAAATGAGACCAGGTGGAGAAGCAATCTCAAAGCTCCACAAGCCTTCGGGAGTGAAGCGAGAGATTCTGACTGTTTGGGTCATTATTTATTGCTATTCTTCTGGACCAAGTTTATTAACAATTAATCTGCGTACAGGCAGCCTTTGACCAGTGTGGGATGCAACCGGTTTAAACAACCAGTTTGGTGAGCGTGCACATCTATCTATGCACGTATGTGGGACAGGCCTGCAGCCTTCTTTTCTTTTGGATCTCAGGCCTGCCACACTTTCTATTATTCTACCATGAATTTTCTATTGTGGGAAAATGGGAGGGGGGATTGTAGAAATTAGATGCTATGTAGCCATAACAAAATTCTTTCTAGACATCCAAGGTCATCCTTTGCTCGCACCTCTGCACCCGACCAGAACTGATGGGTGAAACTGCCAGCATGGCAGTGGAAGATTCGACCATGTGCTGGACTTGTGGTGTGGGGGCAAGTTCTTGAACTTTCAACTGGGTGGGGGAAACTGGGAAGCTTTCCAGATTTGGGTTTTCCCAAATGTGCCAACATGGCGCTCTTAATAATTGGAACATTGAGCAATAAGTTGCCTCGGACTCTGATTTACTTTTGGATGCTATTTGGAACCCTGACATATGAATGCCTAATGCATGCTTTGCCCATGCGCAGCGTTCAAATACCACCAATTTTAAACTTAAAAACTTATGTTCTATGTCAGTGCTAGTGAGTAAGACAACTGATGTGCAACAATCGGCTGTGCTCTGCAAATCAGCTGATCTGAAAAAAAGGGTAATATAGGATAGAAAAAATCAGGGGCGGAGGGCGGGGCCAACCGTTCATCGGAACTACCACTTCACCCAAACCGGTTTCAACCAGCTGAATCCCACCCCTGCTTATGACAATAACTGAGCCCAAACTTTCTTTAGTTAAGTGAAACCTTTCTTAAGTGAATTTCACCTCATTTGGCAACCTTTCTTGCCACAATCGTTGAGTGAATCACTGTCGTTAAGTTAATAACTTGGTATTTAAGTGAATCTGACTTCCCTATTGACTTCATTCATCAGAAGATCTCAAAAGTTGATCACGTGACCCCGGGACACTTTTATGGGCTCATGAATATGCACCAGTTTGCCAAACATCCATATTTTGATCGCGTGACTATGGAGATGCTGCAATGGTTGTTAAGTGTGAAAAACAGTCATAAGTCATTTTTTGTCAGTGTGGTTGAACGGTCACTAAATGAATTGTTGTAAACGAAAATAAAAATAAGGTATGTACAGTTTTTCAATTTTAATATAACTCCCTAAATCATCACAACTCTTTCTATTTTTATATATTGTATGGGCAGATTAATAGAAATCAACCATTTCCATTAAGGAGAAGAATCACAGTTGCTTTGTAAGCCACTATTTAGAACAGAACAGAACAGAACAGAACAGAATAGAATAGAATAGAATAGAATAGAATAGAATAGAATAGAATAGAATAACAGATTTGGAAGGGACCTTGGAGGTCTTCTAGTCCAACCCCATGCTTAGGCAGGAAATCCTATACCCAAATGGTTATCCAAATGTTGTCCAGTGTTGGAGCATTTATAACTTCTGGAGCAGTGGTGGGTTGCAGGTGGTACGCTCCGGTCTGGGTGTACCGCTGCCTGCCAGGAGCACCTGGTACCATTCCGGTACAGTTCTCTGGAGTGCCCACCCACCCACCCACCCTCCTTACCTGTATTTGAGCTCTTCAGCACTTCCATGCACACACATGGAGTGTACAGCTCCTGCGCAACACTCCGCTGAGCAGCTGGAGTGTCGCAGAGGCGCCGTGGAGCATTGGAGGAAGTAGGGATGCATGCACGCATTGCACGGATATGCACACGCACTTCACGCATTCATGTGGTGGACGCCGGCTCCATTGCACTGTACCTGTTGCAACGGGATCTGGATCCCACCACTGTTCTGGAGGCAAGTTGTTCCACTGATTAATTGTTCTCACTGTCAGGAAATGTCTTCTTAGTTCTAGGTTGCTTTTCTCATTGATTAGTTTCCATCCATTTCTTCTTGTCTTACCCTCAGGTGCTTTGGAGATTATCTTGACTCTCTCTTCTTTGTGGCAGCCCCTGAGATATTGGAAGACTGCTATCATGTCACCCCTAATCCTTCTTTTCATCAGACTAAACACACTCAGTACCCAATTCTTCATATGTTTTAGCCTCCAGTCCCCTAATCCTCTTTGTTGCTCTTCTCTGCACTCTTTCTAGAGTCTCCACATCTTTTCTACCTTGTGGCGACCAAAACTGGAGGCAAATTTAAACTTAATTTACCCTAATAAATGTCACAAGTACAGCTAAAGCATCATCTGTCAACCAGCCTTGAAGAGTAGCTGCGTTCTGCCCTTATTTATTTTAAAAAGGCATTTAATTGCCATGGGTAATGAGTTAGATGGTTCTGCTGGATTGTGCTACATTATTGTTCAAAGCCATTCTAGCAATCGCTTTGACTTTTATCCACTGAATTATTGTACTACAGTAGTAGATTGTATCTTTAAAGATTTAGGACGGATCTTGGCAGATATGTAACGCATGCTTAACCTTTACTTAATTCACTGCTGTTGTTTTTTTTTTGCAACTAAATGAGGAGAAGTTTATGCTGTAAATGTCATTTACATTGTAGGAAATTCCCTCGCAAAGGCTGAGCATTTATAGTTCACAAAACATTGGATGCAGTTCAAGGAAACACAATATAGCACTCCTTAAAATGTAGGTCAATACCAGCCCTTTCTTAGGCCAACAAGCAGTAACTTCGATATTGATTCCATATCAAATAATACCATATACACAATTCAAATATGAGACAGTTTTACAGTGAACGTGCACTCACATTTGTGAACTGGTAGGGAAAGTAAGTGAATACTACCCCTGAATGCAAACGATGTTAATTCCCTTCTGTGTGACAGAAGATTGCTGTCTGATTACCCTTCATTCTTCTCTTCTGGAAGCTAAATGTCAGAAATATCTAAAAGTAGCCAAAACAAAATAGTTTCCCTTAAGAACCAAGGACATTCCCACAGGGGGCTGAAGAGAGTGACATTTCCAAGCAACTGGACAGTGCCTTGATTGGACCATGTGACTTTTTGGGAAAAGGGGGGGGGGAGTTTTACTTTTTAATTAGGTGAAAACCGCAGGAACCTTTAGAGTCGGTTTTCACCAGTTTGTGCCAATATGATATATCCAGTAAACTTGTTCTTTAAGGAACCTGCTTGCCTCAGAGTTCTGATGCTGTGGGTGTATTACTTGGAACCCCGACACTAAATATACTCAGAGATGTTAACCATTCCTTGGTTTTTAGAGCCTTCATCATTTTGATAGCTCTCTTGAACTCGCCCTGTGAATGCAGTGCTCTAAATGACCAGGGTAAGGTACAAGTGATCTGGACCATACATCATTGTCAATTCCCCCCAAGATATCAGTGCCCTTTTTATCAGCTGCACTATAGTGTTTGCTTACGTTTACAAAAATACCCATCACAATTGGGGCAGCAGCAATAACAATAGGAATAAAGGGGGTTAGGCTTTTCTCCCCACTCAAGCATAGACTATGTGGAACTGAATAATCTCATTCTAATTTTTCAGGACACATTAATGCAAAAAAAAAAAAAAAAAACCCATACAGATCTTAAACTTCATTGTCAAACTTGAAATTAGTCTTTAGAGCCTCCAATCCTTAAAAACAATAGTACATTTTGCACAAGATTTTAAGTTAATTCTTCATGATAACTTCATGATACTGTATTTTTCGGAGTATAAGACGCACCTTTTCCCACCCTAAAAGAGCATGGAAATGTTGGTGCATCTTATACACCAAATAAAGCCATTTATTTTTACAAACCCCATCCCCATGTGCCATTTTTGTGAAAAACAGGCCATTTGCACAAAAACAGAGGTTTTTTTGCCTTCCCACAACCCCCAGCAGCACTTTGCAGGCTTCATAAGGGCTAGGGGAAGGCAAAAATGTTCCTGTTTTTGCAAAATGGTTTTCCACCTATTTTTTGCAAACTGGGAGCTTTTTGCCTTCTCCCAGTCCTGCTGAAACCTGCAGAGTGCTCCTGGGGGCCAGGGAGGACAACAAATTTTTTCTTACTTATCTCTTCAAAATCTTGGTGCATCTTATACACCAGTGCATCTTATAGTCCAAAAAATATGGTAATTAACTCTGATTGTTTGACCCTCACCATCAGAAGGTGCCTGCAACTGTCTTTGCTTCCTCTAACAAGGAATTGATCAGAATTAGTTACCTTTCCACCAAACAAAATTACATTCCAGAGATTTCTACAGTGTTACCCATCAAGAGATCCATTTTTCAAAATCTCTTTCCCTCAATGTAGCAGTGTGGTGTGGGAAGACATTAGCCCGTGATAAAAGAACAGTTTCCAAATACCCAGGTGAGTCACTAAATAAATGCCAAACATGAGATTGCTCACGGTCCTGTCCTTTCCAACGTTATATGGATAACTCGATTATTCACAAAGATCTCCCACTGCTCAAATAAAGAGACTCTAGTGTTATTTTCTCTTTTCTAAGTGCAGGCAGGGAACGCTTTATTGTGGGGTACCCTAACTCTGTTCAATTCAACTCTGTTAGGTAAGCTCCCCCTTGGGAGAGTGAGTACTTCAGAGAAGCATTGTGAGAGTTGTGTTGGAGAACACACAAACCAGCATACAGAGACACTGCAGTTTAATTAGGCGTTTACTTTCATGGAAAGAGGGATATCAGAGTCCATCAAACAGTCGAAGTCATACATGGATAAGACAGTGAGTCATCAATGTCTTTCAGTTAAGGGATAATCCAAATAACATAGTCCATAATCATACAAACAGTCCGGTACTCAAAGTTTGCTAGCAGTTGCAAAACTTACAATAGCTCAGGGCACTTTCTAACAGCCAGCTTCCAAAACACTCAGATCAGATCAACCCAGCATCTAACGAAACAGAGAGCTAACAGTCATTCTGGCTCCCTCTTATGGCCGATTGAGGAAACAGCAACCAATCACATTTTACAGTATGATTTAAAGAAACAGGTACAGCATTGCTATATGATTTATATATTGCCAACCCAATCATTAGATTATATTCCTAACAAATTTTGTCCATAATGGAGGGAAATCCTAGAGAGACATAGCAAAAATATTAATGTCTAGGACCCATTATCTCTGGTTGCCTCTCAATAGTAGGGACAGAATCAAACAGGGTGTGTGGGAAACGGCAAGACATCTAAATGATCTGAACTTCCCAAAACAAAGAATTGCTTTCTTTAGAGCCAGATTTAACATTCTCTCCTCAGCACTCCTCCTGGGCAGGTATAAGAGAACACCAATAGCAGAATGGGTATGTATAAGTGGTAAAGGAGAAGTTGAAGATATCTCACATATTTTATTGTGCTGTGAGTTATACAGAGTGTATAGGTCAGTATTTATTCTCCCCTTACTAGAGAGATTGCCAAGGAGGCCAGACAATTTTTATGTAGGCTTTCTCCTCCAGGACTCAAGCCCGGCTATCACGCATGCAATGGCAAAATTCTTCGTTGCTGCAATCTCCACAAGGAAGAAAAATTGGTTACAGAATTATAGCTGTCAACTTGTGCCAATTTTTTTGGAGATATCTCTAACAATTTTTGGAAAATTATATTTACTCACATACTTATCGTCTCTCCACTCTCATTTTGAGAACATGTATTTTCTTAACAGGGATGTTATTATCCACTATGAATGTCAGTACTGTTTTTTTAATATATTGTAAACAGTGATGTCTATTGCTGGTCTGTGACCGTAATAAAGTTATATTCTAAGAGATTTGATCATCTCTGTGGCTATTGGATTTCCTATTTCTCATCCCAACTGCCATTCATTGCGGTAGGAGAAAAAAAGGAGCAGAATTCTTGGGATGAGTCAGATAGAGAGAATGTTCATTCAAACTGGATTTCTAGTGAAATTATGGATGCATCTGTGCCAATTCCATAGCATCCGTATAGAAATACTTTGCCACCATTTTTCTGGAGGATGTTAGTTCATGTTTTTTCCAGGCTATCCTACAGCCTACATTTTCTTGTTAGCTTTTCAGCCAAGTACTAACCCATCAGTGGTGGGTTTCAAAAATTTTTAGAACTTCTTCTGTAGATGTGGCCTGCTTTGTGGGAGTAGCTTGCCAGCCATGTAACTGGGTGGGAGTGGCTTGCCAGACATGTGACTGGGTGGGCGTGGCCAACTTGTAAAATGTGGTGAAACTCACTTAACAACGCTCTTGCTTAGCAACCAAAATGTTGGTTCAGAAACTCTGGCATTTACAAGACCCTTACACCCCTAACCCTTTAGGGAAAAAAACTCTAGGGGTGTTCAAACTTGACAGCTTTAAGACTTCAGGACTTCAACTCCCAGAATTCCTCCTCTCGCTGGAACCGGTTCTAAACGGCACTGTAGATTTGTGAAACCTCTTCTATAGAATAGGTTAGAACTGGCAGAAACCCACCCCTGTAACCCATCTTCAATCCAATTTGCCTTTCGCAAGATTAGCCAAGATGAATTTGATGCTGCCAGCAGCAAACCAGTGCCTTAGTACCTGAGAATCAGGGAATTAGCCAGAGATAAGATGCTCCAGATAGCCATATATTCTGAATATGGCTATTATAGCCTTTTAAGATGCACTTATCAAAAAAAAAAAAAACCTCCAATTGAAAAGAAAATAATATGCACGTTTATCTAAAGCAGGGGTGTCAAACTCGATTTCACTGAGGTACGCATCATGGTTGTGTCTGACCTTGGGAGGCCAGGTGGCCATGGCTAGGGTAGGCATGGCCATCTCAACGTCACTTGTGCCGGGGGTGTCTATGGTGGCCTGAGCACTCTGCCAGCAAAAATGGAGCTTGGGAGGACTGCGTGCAACCCTCTTGAGCTCTGTTTTTGCTGGCAGATGGCTGCAGGAGGCCATCAGAGCTGAAAACGGAGCCCAGAAGGCTGCGCGTGGCCCTTCTGAGCTCCTTTTTGCTGGCAGAGGCACTGTGGACCAGTCCTTCGAGGTTCTCAGGGTGGCCCGTGGGCCATATCTAAGCACCCCGTGGGCCGGATCTGGCCCACGGGCCATGAGTTTGACACCCCTGGTTTAAAGGAGTGTCTTACTGCTGCTTAAAGAAAAAAAAGACAAGTTTAAATTGCTTGCTTCAGAAACGGAGCCTGTAGAATTATAATGGGCAGAAGGAACAACTCTGAGGAACAGGAGGAAGTGTCACAACCAAGATGGTGGTCAGATAAAAGAAACCTGAGTCTGGGCTCGCAGTGTAATGTGCATCTACTAAGAAGCTTTATGTGAAAGCCTTAGTCGTCCAAAGTCATGACAGATGGGTTGCAGATTTTACAAGAGATCTACACACCGGATTTGTGCTCTTTAGTAGGTCATTAAATGCCATATAAATGTGGGAAAGAAAACACAGTAGATGTGTGGGGATTTAGAGAAAGCACGCGATAAAGTGAACCGGCTTGAATTGTGGAAGGTTTTGTGTAAATATGGAATTGAAAGTTGGAAGGCTGAATGCTCTACCTGCGGTAACAAATGGAAATAAAGCCTAGTGAAAATAGATTGGATGTGTAGCAAACAGTAACAGGCCAATGGTCCTTTGGTGGTTTAATGTGTCAGGCCTGTATTTATATTCCTTTTAGAATTTTGGCCTGCCACACTTTCTCTAACTTCATTATGCTGTTTCTTTAAGTATAGTCAATGGGAGGGGGGAATAGAAGGAGTAGGATTTTGGAATGTATTGCTTTTCATTCTTTACTAGAAGCAAGGTCATCCTTTGTGTCCACACCAGTACACCTGACCAGAAGAAGCTGGGCATGGACGCCAGCATGGAAGAAGGAGATTGGACCATGTGATGGACTGTGCGTGTGGGGACAAGATCATGAACTTTTAACTGGGTGGGATTCTGATGTAACTTCCAGAGTTGGAATCCCCACAGCTATGTGCCAACATGCCTGCTTTATTAAATTGGAACTTTAACCATAGTTTTGCCTTCGACTCTGATTTAATTCTACATGGTATTTGGAACGCTGACATAATGTAGGTATGGATGCGCATATAAAGACTGCTTGTGGTATCATGAAGCTAAGGGTGCTCACATACGAAGATGATACAAGGTTGTCACTTGATAAATAATTTGCAACAAAGGACATGACGACATCAAAGACCAAGGGACTTCAGCCCGGTGAGGAAAATGACCAAGTGGGACAAGCAGCTTCTACAGAATCAATAAATTCTCTTCCGAGACCTACTTCATGGACCATCTCCATGCAATTAGCTTGGCATCAGTACAGAATTGCCACCTTCTAGGAGTCCCCCCCCCCAACTTTTCCTTCTAATATACAGCCTGCCATTCCCTGGAGTTCCTTATCAAAGTTGTAAGCAGGCCAGAAGTCAAGTTTGATTCTGACTTATTTCTTCTCCAGAAATGTTCCTACTAGCCTGTAATGATTGCCGCAGCAATTTCTATTGAGACCGAAACAGGCTGAAGGGATTCCCCCAGGGATAAACCTGGTGAAAATTTATTTTTTATTTATTTATATATAGACCTGAATACAACAAGACCAGCATACCTACGGTGTACTCGCCAGAAACCCAGCCTGAAGATGGCGAGTGAGACCTCGCCGAAATGTTGCCAAGACAATCTCAATCTTACATGGGAAAAGACCCAAATACAACAAGACAAGCATGTGTGTGTGTGTGTGTGTGTGTGTGTGTGTATGTATTGTGTCACAACCCCTGGTATGCCCAAATATGGGAGGAAGCATACTGCTTCCTTTCTCTGTCTATCAGCTCATCACAAGAGATCATCACGACAGAAAACCATTATTTTTACTGTTGCCTTTGTTACATTTGTGTTGCATTGTGCTGATATGCACATGCATTTGTGTGTCCCTTTATTTATTTATCAGCACAAATGCAACGTGTGTTTGTGTGTGTGTGTGTGTGTGTGTGTGTGTGTGTGTGTGCGTGCTGTATTTGTGCTGATAAATAAATAAAGGGAGACTAGTATAGATCTATTTCAAGCTATTTAGCTCTCATCAGCTAGCCATACCCTTACTGGGATTCGAACCTGGGCTGTATTACATATTAATACATTAATATTTGGGCATACCAGGGGTTGTGACACTAAATACATACATACATACATACATACATACATACATACATACACACACACACACACACACACACACACACATATCTGTGTGTGTATGTATGTGTGTGTATATATATATATGTGTGTGTGTATGTGTGTGTGTGTGTGTGTATACATATATACAAACACACATATACACACACATATATATACACACACATATGTGTATACACAAATATAACAAAGGCAACAGTAAAAATATTGGGTTTCTGTCGTGATGGACTCTTGTGACGAGCCGATTGACAGATGATGGAAGCAGTTAGCTTCCTCCTATAATTGGGGCTTACCAGGGGTTGTAAAAATCTAATAAATACACACACACACACACACACACACACACACACACACACACACACACACACACACACATATATATATATATATATATATATATATATATATATATATATATACACACACACACAAACACACACACAGTATATCCCTATGTCTCAGCATACACATGGAGAGAGTCATATTGGAAGACTTGCACAAAGGTATCTTACGCTTCGTCTCTTTCTTCCATTGGTTAAAAAGCTTTCTTTTGAAAAGACATTATTGGGATTGGTGTTTTTCTTTCTCTCCTGCTTGTGGGTTTTCAGTCTATAGGATTACCAAAGTCATTAATCACCATCATCATCATCATCATTTAATGGCCCCATAATCTCTTTCGGGGTGGTGTCTGGGCAACTGAAGCTGAGTGCCCGGTTGCTTAAGGTAGTTAACACCTTCTGTGATCACTAACAGATAGACGAATGAAAGAGAATATAATTGGTAGAAGGAGGGAAGGAGCTGATCTACTACATTTGATTGTTCCAAGACCTTGAAAACAGGAGGGAAAAAAGAATTACCTGAAACAGAGCCAATTCCAAGCACATTGGGGCATTGCCTTTACTGATTCCCTAAGATATTTCTGAACATGAGCAAACATGGTTTTCTTCATGGGCAAGCAATGCAAATGGATCGTCATCTTTTAACGACCACATCAGTGGTGGGATTCAAATACTTTACCAACCAGTTCTCTGTCCTAATGACCAGGTGGGTAGGCAGGGCTTAGTGGTCATGTGACCGTGTGGGCATGGCCAACTCATCATTACTCAGGTCGATGGACGCTTCGCCTTAGCGGTTACAATGTAATAAGGGTTAACCGGAGTGGCAGTTTCTGTAAGCAGGGCAATAAAGATTAAGCTATAAACAACACCAGAATGTTTCCTTCCTGCCATCCTTACAGGATTAGCCCTGTAAAGTAGAAAAAACAAAAGGAGATTTCTTCCAACAACCGGTTCTCTGAACCTCTTAGAAAGTTAAGAACCGGTTCTCCCGAATAGGTGCAAACTGGCTGAATCCCACTACTGGACCACATAATCCCTTGCGGATTGGAGTCTAGGCTACTGAATGGAGCTAGCAAAGTGTTTACTGGCCGGATGCCCTTCCTGTCGCCAAAGCAGAGTTTTGTTCTGCAGATATATTCTCATTGTGCCCAGAGAGAGAAATACATACTTTCGGCAATATAGTATCTGCCTCTACCTAGGATTGAACTCACAGCCTCCCGATTGTGAGTTCCACCTCTAGGCCACCCCACCACTCCTTACCAAAGCCATTACTATCTTACAACAGTTCGTTTAGTGACTATTCAAAGTTACAACAGCACTGAAAACAAGTGATCAAAATTTACACACTTGGCAATTGACTCATATTTATGATGGTGGCAGTGTCCCATGCTCACATGATCCCCTTTTGCGACTTTCTGGGAAGCAAAGTCAATGAAAAAGCGAGATTCACTTAACAACAATTCAACTAATTTTGAAGTTGGCTGAAATGGCAAAATCGACTACTTTGATTAAAGAAAAGAACATGCACATGGAGACTGATTCTGAACTTCGTGCTTAAAGTGGAAAAGAATGAAACTTCTATTTGGGGTTTTACCAATTAGACTGATAGATCTTTATCAGAGGTGGGATTCAGCAGATTCTGGCCAGTTCTGGAGAAATTTTGAGTAGTTCAGAGAACAGGTAAATACCACCTCTGACTAGCCCTGCCCCCATCTGAGCAGAAAATGGCCCATTTTTGTCAAAAAAAAAAAGGGCATGCAGAGCCTTTAGGAGGCTTATAGAGTGCTCCTGGAGGCTTGGGGGACAAAATTGAGCAAAACAATGGCCCTTTTTTCACTCATTTCTGCCCTCCCCAGCCCCCAGGAGCACTCTGCAAGGCTCCTAAAGGCTCTGCACAGCCATTTTGATGAAGGGGGCAGGATTTCGGGAGGCAAAAAATGATGAGACACAGCCTCCTGCCGATCACCTCCCATAGACCGATTCGATCACACAGGTTAGGTCTCCTCCGGATTCCATCTGCCAGCCAATGTCGGCTGGCGACTCCCCGGGGAAGAGCCTTCTCTGTTGCAGCTCCGGCCCTCTGGAACGATCTCCCCATGGAGATCCGGACCCTTACTACCCTCCTGGCCTTCCGCAAAGCTGTTAAGTCCTGGCTGCTCCAGCAGGCCGGGGGGCTCTCGATATATCCAGCCCCACGGAGATTGTGATTGCTGTATATTTTAATGTTGTTTGTGTACTATTCCCCCTCCCTTGTTTTATTGTAAGCCGCCCGGAGTCCTTCGGGAGTGGGCGGCATACAAATCAATAAAAACCAAACCAAACCAAACCAATATATTCAGTGTATAAGACGCACCCAGATTTTCAGCCTCTTTTTTGAGGGGAAAAAGGTGCGTCTTATACTCTGAAAAATACGGCAGCTGATTGTCAGAAATATTGGTTCGTCTGAACCAGTAGCATTTTTTTTATTATTGTTTCAGGTGAACCGGTCCAAACCGATAGGATTTCATCCCTGGTGCAAACTCACTTAAGAAACATTTCACTTAAATGTTGGGTTCAGTTGTGGTCGATGGTCAGTTGATGTTTACCTGTATGCCTCAGGATTTTAACATTTAATATTGTACCATAAATATTTTAACATTCCGCTTTTAAATTCCACAGTTGCGATGCCCTGGAGACAAAAGGTAATTGAAAAACTCTAATCTAATTAGGGCTTCCACACCCAATTTCTTACCAAATAGTAGCCCAAATATTTATCATAGGGAAAACTCCAGTAATACATTTTTCTTAGGAGTGTCGCAAAGATTAGGCTAAAAAAAATAAAAGGAAAAAAAATTGTCAAGATTGTTTTCTTTCTGGCACATCACCTGGAAGGATTAATGTTGCAGTCATTTGACACAAAGATTAAATAATAAGAAGCCTATTTTTCAGTTCAGCGGTTGCATAACATGCCCTCATAAATCAGAAGATGGTGGTTTTCTTTCCCCAGAAAATATTCAAGGGTGAAGAGATTCCCAAAGATTATTACAGTTACAATCTGGCATTCCAACAAAAAAGGATTAGAAGATCCTCTCTATATCTGCCCAATTCATCTAAAAAGACATCCAGCAAGTGTGCTGACACCTCTTACTATCATATTTCCCTGAAAATCTTATTTTCTTTTGACCCCCCGAAATAAACACTTGGCCTTATTTTTGGGGAGGTCTCATTATTGTTGAGGTGCAGGAGGAGGTGAGCATGGTCACCTCATGGCTGCTGCTCTGTGGCAATATTTTTGGGGAGGGCTTATTTTAGTGCATGCGCTCAAACGCCCGATTGGGCTTATCAGGGGAGGTCTTATTTTTGGGGAAACGGTATGGAAGCATTCAAAAAGCAAGCATTAATCATAATATTAAGCACACACACAAACAGACAACATCCCTGCTTTGTTCTATCTTTAATTACAGGTATGCTCATCCTCAGCTTACGACCACAATTGAGTCCAAAATTTCTGTTGTAAAGTGAGACATTTGTTAACTGAGCTTCGCCACATTTTGAAACCTTATGGTCACCTCATGGCTGCTGCTCTGTTGCAATATTTTTGGGGAGGGCTTATTTTAGTGCATGCACTCAAACGCCCAATTGGGCTTATATGGGGAGGTCTTATTTTTGGGGAAACGGTATGGAAGCATTCAAAAAGCAAGCATTAATCATAATATTAAGCACACACACAGACAACATCCCTGCTTTGTTCTATCTTTAATTACAGGTACGGTCGTCCTCAGCTTACGACCACAATTGAGACCAAAATTTCTGTTGTAAAGTGAGACATTTGTTAACCGAGCTTTGCCACATTTTGCAACCTTTCTTGGCCCAGATGTTAAGTGAATCACTGCCGTTGTTAAGTTAACTTAACCTGGTTGTTAAATGAATCTGGTTACTCCATTGAGATCGCAAAAGGGAATGACCTGACCTTGAGACATTGCAACTGTCATATGTATGAACCAGTTGCCAAGCACCTATTCTGACCTAAGATAAAGGTAAAGGTTCTCCTCATACATATGTGCTAGTCGTTCCCGACTCTAGGGGGCGGTGCTCATCCCCATTTCAAAGCCGAAGAACCAGCACTGTCCGAAGACGTCTCCGTGGTCATGTGGCCAGCTTGACTCAACGCTGAAGGCACACGGAACGCTGTTCCCTTCCCACCAAAGGCTGTCCCTATTTTTCTACTTGCATTTTTACATGCTTTCGAACTGGCAGGTTGGCAGAAGCTGATTATTTGGAGTGAAGACAAAAAGTTTAATTTCTTGTTTTGTCCATTTTTTCCGAACAGGCCAAATAGTTTAAAACACGGTGAAATAAACCTCTGTATTCTCTTGTTTGCACAGTTACAGTAGCTAATTGATCCTCATCTCCAATTAGCCATTCTAAGTAGAGCTAATACTTAAAACAGATTCCCTGTTCGACACACATTCGTGTCTCAAAGAGACCATCAATAAAGCAGGAACGCTAAAGCTATCTTAGATAGTTAATGTCAAGGAGAAGACACTAAGACAGTGTTTCTCAACCTTGGCAACTTGAAGATGTCCGGACTTCAACTCCCAGAATTCCCCAGCCAGCGAATGCTGGCTGGGGAATTCTGGGAGTTGAAGTCCGGACATCTTCAAGTTGCCAAGGTTGAGAAACACTGCACTAAGAGATGTAGTATTTTGCATTCATAAAGAATCCCTTGGACAGGGAAAACTTTATGCTACAGCTTAAATAGGAATGGCTAATTTAGCTCCCCAGAAACAAAAGCTGACACACAGGAAAAATGTTGACAATTATTAAAGAGTCCCTGATATTTTAATAACATTAATAGGGAATGAATAGGCTGCCTCTTGCAGGCATTAATCTCTTGCAGCTAGAGATTACTATTCACATTACTAGTGGATGCCTTTTGCCTTGAGCCCGGTGGAGCAGTTATTTAGCGAGTCCCTGCCACTTGGAGAATTAAGTAGCACTTCATTCTTTAATTTCTCAGAACAATCCTTCGGCTAATTCCGCGTAATCTCCAGTCTGACTGCCACTTTCAATAATACAATAGCAGAGTTGGAAGGGACCTTGGAGGTCTTCTAGTCCAACCCCCTGCCTAGGCAGGAAACCCTATACCATTTTAGACAAATGGCTATCCAACATCTTCTTTAAAATTTTAAGTGTTGGACCATTCACAACATCTGTTCCACTGATTAATTGTTCTAACTGTCAGGAAATTTCTCCTCAGTTCTAAGTTGCTTCTCTCCTTGATTAGTTTCCACCCATTGCTTCTTGTCCTGCCTTCCGCTGCTTGGGAAAATAGCTTGACTCCCTCTTTTTTGTGGCAACCCCTGAGATATTGGAACACTGCTATCATGTCTCCCCTAGTCCTTCCTTTCATTAAATTAGACCTACCCAGTTCCTGCAACCGTTCCTCATATGTTTTAGCCTCCAGTCCCCTAATCATCTTTGTTGCTCTTCTCTGCACTGTTTCTAGAGTCTCCACATCTTTTCTACATCATGGCGACCAAAACTGGATGCAGTATTTCAAGTGTGGCCTTACCAAGGGATTATAAAGTGGTATTAACACTTCAGGTGATCTTGATTCTATCCCTCTGTTTATGCAGCCTAGAACTGTGTTAGCTTTTTGGGCAGCTGCTGCACACGGCTGGCTCATATTTAAATGGTTGTCCACTAGGACTCCAAGACCCCTCTCAAGAAGGATTCCAAGATCCTTCTTGTTCCTCTTCTGACTGCAGCAATTGTTGCTTCAGCTGATGTCTCTTCAATCAGCCAAATACATATTTTTCCCCAAAAATATTCCTCATCCAGACAAGGGTAACTGGGAGAGGAGGTGATAGACCAATTCAATATGATTTCAAAGCAGCAACAGCTGCTTAACATGAAAATCCCAATTTCCCCCCTCCCTTCCTAGTGATTTTAGGGGAAGAAGCTGTCAAGCTAAATATAATGACACTGCCTTTTGTCAGTGATGGGGTCATGACAGTCTCAGAGGTGAGCCCTATCTTGAAATTAATGTCATAAATCACTTAAAATCTTGCATGAGATTTGAAAGGGGGCCACAGACTGCAGGAATCAATTTGAAACAATCAAAATCCATTAAGAACACTTAAGAATATATTTCAAAATCTCAACTCATCCTAGAGGGATGCAATGATTGCAATAATAACAATGATGGCATGGAATTATTCAAACCAATAGTGGGACTAATATCGTGTTAATGGAGATTAATAAGGGCAGAGCAAAAATCCGCCACGGAAGTCAAATTCATTTCAAGACTCAGAGACTAAATGATGCCACTGTTTACTCCCAAGAGATTTTGGCACAATAAGTAAAAGCTTCTTATCCAAGTGGAACAAATTACCTCTCCCCATTCTAAACCATTTTCCCGGACAATTAGCAGCCAATATTTTCTCCCACCACCCCAAAAGATCCATAATGACTTCCAAGTGGCTTTAGCAGGGCTGTGAGAACATCCACCTCGCTTGCCAGCTACTTCACAGGCGGACCTGCAGCTGACATCAATTAACTCAGATTAAAAAAATATTATACCAGCTCGGCGTCCTTCCCTTCCCTTCCCGACTTTCCATGCCGCTCAGAGCCACCCCAGATGAAATTTGTGTCAGATTAATTTATATTAGGAGAACATATTGAATAAACTCTATTGCATGTAGAGCAATTAACTGATAATAATGGCCAAATTATGTTTTGCTGGAGAACACGGCAAAGGAGGCGGTGAGGGGTGGGGGGGATTGGCTACTCCTCCTCAATCTGTCCAAAAAGCTTTTTTTTTTAATTTTAAATGTGGAAGGCCAGGGATAGGAAGAAATTCAACTCCCACTGTACAGAGCTGTAATGGCTCATCAGGCAGCTCCTCAAATGTCCATCTCCCTTGATTTAATACAGCATATTCCTCCCCCAATACTGTAGGAGATACAAAACAGAGATTTTGGTGTAACTTCCATCAAAATACAAGAGTTGAGCCTCTTAGTTTCTACTTGGGAACACTGCTAACGTCTGACAAGTGAAGTAGTGCTTAGGAATTATAAACACAGTGGCTGAACACCATCATAGCTGACACCAGCCAGAACAGAGAAGGTAAAGGTAAAGGTTCCCCTTGCACATATGTGCTAGTCGTTCCCGACTCTAGGGGGCGGTGCTCATCTCTGTTTCAAAGCTGAAGAGCCAGCGCTGTCCGAAGATGTCTCCGTGGCCATGTGACTGATTCTATCCTGTGTGCTACCATCCTTATTTTCTGTTCTGTACATGCGCAGAACAATCTTCATTGAAAAAATGAGGTGACCATGCTCGCCGTCTCCTCCCCAAAATCAAGGCCAATCACTTACTTCGGGGCTCAAAAGAAAATAAGATCCTGTCTTATTTTCGGGGGAAACACGGTAGAAGAGGAATATAAGGGAATGTACAGTTATGCTCCCTATGAAAAACAGGCTTTGAACACTAAACATGTAAAATGACCTGTCACGTTTAATTACAATTAGCATGGGAGTTTGTCTAGTTGCATGTCCTATAAACACATCAGTAATTGTTGACCTCAATAGACATATTGTTGGGTTGCTATCATCTGAGTATTTAAAATGAATACTTAAAATATTTCTTCCTTTTTCTCAAAGGGGGGGGGGCTGCTTTGAAGAAAATGTAGAACACAGTGAGATATTCAGGAACCAAATGAAAGATTACAGGGGAATCGTGCAGAATTTAGAAGGAAGCATTATACTGCTGGCCTGCGGTACATGCCAGTTGAATTTTACATTTCATTTTAATCATAGTTGCTTCCAACCCTTGAATAGGCGGCAAAATAGCTTTGGAAAAGAACGAGCAAAACTGCATGCTATCTTTAAATCCATACTGATTGCGAACTGGCATTTCCAAGGGTAAATAAATGATGGAGTTCTTGTAAGGACCTTTCTTGTGAATGGTGCAAATTCTGTTTATCCACCTCTTAAACAAAGGCAGCATACAGAAGCAAAAAAGAGAGGAGGTGTTGTGTGTCTGTATGTGTGTGTGAGAGAGAGAGAGAGAAAGAGAGAGAAAGAGAAAAAGAAAAAGAGGGAGAGGGAGGAAGGAAGGAAGGAAGGAAGGAAGGAAGGAAAGAAAGAAAGAAAGAAAGATAGGTGAGAGAGAGGAAGAAAGGAAGGAAAGAAGGAAGAAAGGAGGGAGGGAGGCAGAAGGGAGGGAGAGAGGAAGGAAAAAGGAAAAAGAGAGAGAAAGAGAAAGAAAGAGAGAAAGAGAGAAAGAGAGAAAGAGAGAAAGAGAGAAAGAAAGAAAGAAAGAAAGAAAGAAAGAAAGGAGGGAGGGAGGGAGGAGGGAGGAAAAAAGGAACAAGAGAAAGAAAGAAAGAAAGAAAGAAAGAAAGAAAGAAAGAAAGAAAGAAAGAAAGAAAAAAAGAAAGAAGGGAGGGAGGGAGGGAGGGAGGAGGATGGAGGAAGAAAGGAACAAGAGAAAGAAAGAAAGAAAGAAAGAAAGAAAGAAAGAAAGAAAGAAAGAAAGAAAGAAAGAAAGAAGGGAGGGAGGGAGGGAGGAGGATGGAGGAAGAAAGGAAGGAAGGAAGGAAAAAGGGAAGGAAGAAAGAAAGAAAGAAAGAAAGAAGGGAGGGAGGAGGGAGGAAGAAAGGAAAAAAGGAAAGAAAGAAAGAAAGAAAGAAAGAAGGGAGGGAGGAAGAAAGGAAAAAAGGAAAGAAAGAAAGAAAGAAAGAAAGAAAGAAAGAAAGAAAGAAAGAAAGAAAGAAAGAAAGAAAATATGATTGTTGATTTTGGAAATAAACTCCAGAATTTCATTTATCTAGGTGAAGGATGCGAAATAGTTTTCAAGCATAAAATGCATCCTTATTCCAATATTCATTTGGGTGCATAATAGTTAACAGAAAGCAAAATTTAGGAAGTGGGGTGGTGGTTTTTCGTCTTCTCCCTTTAGGCAATTTTCATATCAACCATAATGGAGACAAGAGTGAAAGATTGTATCTATTCATACACGCTGAACAAATAGTCAGCAGGCAAAACCATCACATTAATTCTAATATTCTCTCCCCCTCTTGGTCATTAGTGATTAGTGAAGTTATAGCAGCCAGAATTTTAATGAAAAGTGGAAAGAAAACCATTTAGATGTCCAACAGCTATATGAGAAAAGGGAGGGAGGGAGGGAGGGAAGGGAAGGGAGGGAAGGAAGGAGGGAGGGAGGGAGGGAGGGAGGGAGGGAGGGAGGGAAGGAAGGAAGGAAGGAAGGAAGGAAGGAAGGAAAATGTAGGGAAAGAAGGGAGGGAGGGAAGGAAGGATTGGATTGGAGACAGAGGCAGGGAAGGAAAGAAGGAGAGAGGGAGGGAGGGAGGGAGGGAGGGAAGGAAGGAAGGAAGGAAGGAAGGAAGGAGTCCAAAATATTCTAACTTTCATTTTTATGGTTTTGATGATTTCCCTTGGTTTTTCCCAGGTGGTTTTTCACCTTCTCATTTCTGATTTTGTCCACCCAACTTATACAGAACAGCCACATGTCAATCCACATTTCAAATACTTCTAATCCCTTCAAGTGGCTTTCTGTCAGAGACCAACTCTCCCCTCCGTAGAGCAGGATAGAAAAGACGTAGCATCTGACAAGCCTGGTTTTCAATCTTAGCCTTATGTCGTGACTGCAGAAGGCCTTTTTCTTTCTGAAGAACACTGTTCGAGCTTTCTCTACCCTTGTTTTTCCTAGTCATGGAAAATATGGTAAAATGCAATTAGAGTTCTTGAATCTTGAGAATACCATGAGCAACCAAGAAGACAAATAGTTGGACTGTCAAACAAATCAATCCCATGTTCTTGCCTGAAGCACAAATGACCAGCCTTGTCCTATGTGGGACCCATTGTGCAAAGACCATCTCTCTGGAGAAGGCTCTAATGTTGAGAAAGATGGAAGAAAGGAGAAGAAGAGGATAATCAGATGGAAGGTGGATAGATTCAGTTAGAGAAGTGATATGGGCACCAATGGAATGGAATGGAATAGAATGGAATGGAATGGAATGGACTATACTAGAATAGAGTAGAGTAGAGTAGAGTAGAGTAGAGTGGAGTGGAGTGGAGTGGAGTGGAGTGGAGTGGAGTGGAGTGGAGTGGAGTGGAATGGAATGGAATGGACTATACTAGAATAGAGTAGAGTAGAATAGAATAGAATAGAATAGAATAGAATAGAATAGAATAGAATAGCAGAGTTGGAAGGGACCTTGAAGGTCTTCTAGTCTAACCCCCTGCTTAGGCAAGAAACCCTACATCACTTCAGACAAATGGTCATCCAACATCATCTTTAAAATTTCAAGTGTTGGGGCATTCACAACTTCTGGAGGCAAGCTGTTCCACTGATTAATTGTTCTAACTGTCAGGAAATTTCTGCTTAGTTCTAGGTTACTTCTCTCCTTGATTAGTTTCCACCCATTGCTTCTTGTCCTACCCTCAGGTGCTTTGAAGAATAGTTTTACTCCCTCTTCTTTGTGGCAACTCCTGAGATATTGGAAGACTGCTATTATGTCTCCCCTGGTCCTTCTTTTCATTAAATTAACATACCCAGTTCCTGCAACTGTTCCTCATATGTTTTAGCCTCCAGTCCCCTAATCGTCTTTGTTGCTCTTCTCTGCACTCTTTCTAGAGTCTCAATATATTTTTACATTGTGGCAACCAAAACTGAATGCAGGATTCCAAGTGTGGCCTTACCAAGGCCTTATAAAGTGGTATTAACTCTTCACGTGATCTTGATTCTATCCCTCTATTTATGCAGCCTAGAACTGTGTTGGCTTTTTTGGCAGCTGCTGCACACGGCTGGCTCCTATTTAAATGGTTGTCCACTAGGACTCCAAAATCCATCTCACAATTACTACTACTGAGCAAGGTACTACCTATACTGTACCTGTGCATTTTTTTTCTTGCCTAAATAAGAATAGACCATGATTTGATGACTTGAAATCAAGATTAAGAAATTAAAAAATAAATGGCATTATTTTTATTTAAAAAGAGGGGATAACCAGATTTTTCTTTGGAAGTGGGGAAACTTTCTTGGCTATCGGGCAGCAATTTATGTGAGAATCATCAGATGCTATTTTCATCTATTATTTCTTTTCAACAATTATAATCTTTCATTTAAACAACCTTCCGCCTAATGTAACCGACAACAAAGAGATGATTAATTCTAAACCTTCAATAGCATTTTAAACATATCATACAGGTTTCCAAGGGCATATAAAAAGAACGTAATATTCATCTTATGATGCACAGTTTTTATTTTGCTTTACCACTGAAAAATATATCAAAAGCTATTGACCTTTTACCATGATTCATCAGAAGGCTAAGTTTTCATCTGATGTATCTAATCGTTTTCAGTAAGGTGACATCTGCTGAAAGTTGTCAAAAAAACAGGTTATTAGATTGTCTGCATCTATCCGTTGTCTCCTTGAAATTATACAGCTTCAAAGAATTCCATTCTAGTATTCGCTGGAAGGCCAGACTGGGAATAAACTCCCCATTTCTAAGAATCTCAGGCAGAAAATACCAGGGTGGGTAAATCAGAAGTAGCTACTTCTAGTTGCAATAAAAGTAGGAAGCTAATTTGGAGCCATGGGATACCTGTGCTGGATGAGCAAGGATATTTTCATCAGCATAACCTAAATGAAAAAGCAGAATGCACTCCCAGCGAAGAGAAGCTAGAG
>NC_045551.1:63983487-64045987 GCF_009769535.1 Thamnophis elegans
CCTGAGTTCTGGATGGTTGCTAACAATGCCGTTGTTTAGAGGAGCATTGGAGACCTGCCTCTATGCTCAGTCCTTTGATGGGGGAGAATGAAAGGCTTCCTTTCTTCACCCTGGTCGTCTTTTAACACCTTCTTTATTGAATTTATTGCACTTTGTTCATGTAACGGGGGCATCTATACGTTGCCCATCTCCGCCATTGAGCATCCTTAATGAATTCTTCCTTGCCATCATTTCCCAAGGTCTTTTAAAAGAACCACTTTTAAAAGAAGTGAATTGCTTTGTATCTCTTCCAGAACTACAGATTTCCTAATCTATTGCTACCTTAGGTAAAAGTAAAGGTTTCCCTCGCACATATGTGCTAGTTGTTCCTGACTCTAGGGGGCGGTTCTCATCTCCATTTCAAAACCAAAGAGCCAGTGTTGTCCGAAGACGTCTCTGCGGTCATGTGGCTGCCGTGAGTAAATGCCAAAGGTGCATGGAATGCTGTTACCTTCCCACCAAAGGTGGTTCCTATTTTTTCTACTTGCATTTGTATGTGCTTTCGAACTGCTAGCTTGGCAGAATCTGGGACAAGTGACGAGAGCTCACGCCATTACGTGTTGCTAGGGATTCGAACCGCTGAGTTGCTGACCTTTCTGATCGACAAGCTGAGCGTCTTAGCCACTGAGCCACCATGTCCCTTTGCTACCTTAGGATCGCTACCTTAGGATCCCAAATAAAAGAATAACAGAGTTGGAAGGGACCTGGGAGGACTTCTAATCCAACCTCTTGCTCAAACAAAGACTGTATAGCAGGGGTGTCAAACTCAAGGCTTGGGGGGCCGGATCCAGCATGTAGGGTTCTTAGATCTGGCCCATGGGGCTGCAGGAAATAATGAAATAATGAAGGACTGGCCCATGGTGCCTCTGCCAGTGAAAATGGAGCCTGCGGGCGGTCCTCCCAAGCCCTGTGGAGGGTTGTAAGAGTTCAAGAGCCTATTTTCATTGGCAGAGTGCTCAGGTCACCACGGGTGCCCCCAACGAGTGACATCAAGCTGGCCACACCCACATCGGCCCCATTGGCCCCATGAGGTCAAACGCAACCCTGATGCAGCCCTCAATGAAATCGAGTTTGACACCCCTGCCCTATACCATTTCACCCAAACGGTTGTCCAATCAACGCCAAGGATGCCCAACAATCTTTAGTTCCAAATAGCAGTTAGCAGTTAGACTTATATACCGCTTCATAGGGCTTTCAGCCCTCTCTAAGCGGTTTACAGAGTCAGCATATTGCCCCCAACAACAATCCGGGTCCTCATTTTACCCACCTCGGAAGGATGGAAGGCTGAGTAAACCCTGAACCGGTGAGATTTGAACCGCCAAACTGCAGAACTGCAGTCAGCTGAAGTAGCCTGCAGTGCTGCATTTAACCACTGCGCCACCTCGGCTCTTGACAAATCTTGACAAGATCCCGAGAAGGTTGCCCCCACTCGAATTGGGAGGATTATTATTTTACTGCTCATTTGGGTCATGAATATATGATTTTGAGATATTGTTGTGGTGAAGCTCTTTTTTTTCTGTATTGGGTGTCGTGGAGAGTATCTTTATATTTGCCACCAACCAGGAGGATGACTGCAGAATTTGCTACGGCATCTGCATGCCAGATATATAGACAATCCCTCTTCTTTGTTATTGATCAGCCTCACTTTGAAACAAGTCTGTATGGAGATACTTCAGAAAGTTCTTCATTAGGAAAGGGCAATTTGAAAGCTCTATAATACTTACCACCGGCAGCTCTTGAAATATGAGAGCTATTAGCTTCCTCTGCTGCCTTGCAGTATGCCTCGCATTTAAAAATATGTCTGGTTGTTTAAAAAGTTTTGCATGTACACTAGTAAGTTTATGTGCAGCAACATAGTTCTAAACTTAAGGGCCTACGCAGGAACAAAGCTGTAATGTATAACTAGGGGGGAGTAGGGGAGACATGATAGCAGTGTTCCAATATCTCAGGGGTTGCCACAAAGAAGAGGGAGTCAAACTATTCTGCAAAGCACCTGAGAGCAGGACAAGAAGCAATGGGTGGAAACTAATCAAGGAGAGAAGCAACTTAGAACTAAGGAGAAATTTCCTGACAGTTAGAACAATTAATCAGTGGAACAACTTGCCTCCAGAAGTTGTGAATGCTCCAACACTGGAAGTTTTAAGAGGATGTTGGATAATCATTTGTCTGAAGTGGTTTCCAGCCTAAGCAGGGGGTTGGATTGAAGACCTCCATGGTCTTTTCCAACTTCATTATTCTATTCTGTTCTGTTCTTCATTCCTCTATTCTAATCTATTTTAATCTAGTCTAGTCTAGTCTACATTCTTCTATTCTATTCTATTCTATTCTACTCTACTCTACTCTACTCTACTCTACTCTACTCTACTCTATTCTTCATTTATTCTAGTCTAGTCTTCACTTCACTCTTCATTCTTCTATTCTATTCTATTCTATTCTATTCTTTATTCCTCTGTTCTAATCTATTTTAGTCTAGTCTATTCTTCATTCTTCATTCCTCTATTCTAGTCTAGTCTTCATTCTTCCATTCTATTCTATTCTATTCTATTCTATTCTATTCTATTAATTCCAGACCAGACAAAACTTGGTCCCAGGCTTGAAATTTTGGGCTTGGACAATCTGGAACTACACCAGTTAAGGTCTGACCTAAGCACAGTACACAAAATTGTCTGTTACAACATCCCACCTGTCAATGACTACTTCAGCTTCAACCACAATAATACACAGGCAAACAATAGATACAAACTCAACGCAAATCACTCCAAACTCGATTGCAGAAAATACGACTTCACCACAAACGCTGTAGTCCTCCTTACCTTTCACAGAGGCCCTGAGTTTTATAAATATGAGCATGATAGTGTAGAATAATCATATCCAAAGACCAGTGGTGGGTTTCAAAAAAAATTGGAATCTCTTCTGTAGGTGTGGCCTGCTTTCCGGGTCCACTGGTGGAACCTCTTCTAATCAGTTCGGTAGATTCGTCGAACCGGTTCTACCGAATTGGTGCGAACTGGTAGGAACCCACTTCTGGCCGGGTGCATGCGCAGAAGGGGCACACACACAGCAAACCAGTGGTAACAAAATGTGAAACCCACCCCTGGCCTCCACCAGCCATTTTGAGCAAAACAGAACTTTTTCTTCTTATTCAAGTTCTCAGAAACTGCCTCTCCATTCATTCTTAATAATCACAGTATTCCTGGAGGATAGCTATTAAAAAAAAACTAGAGTTAAACTCTTTAAAAATACCCTCCAAGCCTCAATTCGGTCCCAAAGTTAATTCTACAGAGATCTAGCAAAAGTTTTTATTTATTGAATTTCTATGCCACTCAAGCCAGGTAGAGTCACTCTCTGGATTACAGAAAGTACAAATCTAATGCCCCGAGCAAACTAAATAAAACATCAACAATAAATAACGTAATAATGCAAAGTCCGAACTCTCTGAGAACATGAGACCCGGAAAAGAACTTCATAACAAAACATCCATAATAAATATACAGTATCTACCAAAACAGAAAAAAAGAGAAAAGAAACATTAACTTCCTATATTAAACACCCATCCTAATTAAGTAAAGATTTCCATATTAATCTGAATTATATGACATTATTACTAATAATCTCATCCATGGTTAAAATCCATAACAACACAATTAGCACCTAGGACCAAAAGCCCTTGAAATCAGCTCCATTTTCACTTCTTCCTAGAGGGCAGGTATTGTCTAATATTTAAGCAAGACTGTCCCACAAGTTGGCGCCAGCTTGGAGAGACATTGAGTCCTTATTTCTGCCAACTTAATCTCACAATTATGGAGAACCGCCAGAAATCTATTCCTTATTAGAACATTAAGCTAGTCCGAGCAAGTGTCGTGGCCTGCCAGTGACTAGCGGAGGTGGCAGCAGACTTGGGCAGTGAGGAGGTTGGGTAGGAACATGGGTCAGTCCTGGAGTCTGGGGAAGGCTCTGATGAGGGCTCTATGTCAGAGGCAGAGAGGGGACCAGAGCCGTATGCCAGTTATCAGCTGCCTTCAGAGTCAGACATCAGTGAGGCAGAAGAACAGCTCGAGCCTGTTCCCAGTGTGCGCATGCGCAGAGTTGCCAGATGAAGGGAACAGCTAAGGAACAAGGGTTGACTTGGGAATAAGGCCACAGGTAGACAATGAATGGCCCCTCCCATAGGGAGTAAAAGAGGAGCGAAAGGGAAGGGATGTTTGCAGGAGACAATTAGTTCATCCCTACATTTTTGCCAAGTACAGCAGTGTCTGAAAGATCTCGGCCTGGCCACTCTCCAAGCCTGATAAAGGTCGGTAATTGTGAACTCTCTTGAAAGACTTTAGGAGACGAAAGACTTTGCTGGAGAGGAATTCACTGTAAATTAAATAAAAGGGTTTTTTCTGGATGAGGACTCGGCTTTGTGCTGCTAGGGAAGCCTAGGCCAGAACAGAAAGATTCAACCTGTGCATCTGAGAAAAGACAAAATAAATCCAACTGAGTGAGTAGATTCTACTCGTATATTAAATAAATTGTTATTTCATAGTTATGTTAAGTATCTATCTGCAAGGGAGAGATTATTATGGAGAAAATCTATAGGTAGTTGATAAGCATTGATCTATCTATATTCAAGTATCTATCTCAGGGGTGTCAAACTCAAAGTCTGTGGGCCTGATCTGGCCCATGGGTGCTTAGATCTGGCCCACAGGCCCACCTGGAAACAGTGAAGGATCAGTCCATGGTGCCTCTGCTAGTGAAAATGGAGCTTGGGCAGGCTGCACACAGTCCACCTGGGCTCCATTTTCAGTGGCAGAGGGCTGCGGGGGCCCATTGTGGTCAAAAACAGAGCCTCAATGACGGACATCAAGCTGGACACACACCCTGGTCACCCCCTCCCAGGCCCCCCAAGATCAAACACAACCCTGATGAGGCCCTCAATGAAATCGAGTTTGACCCTTCTGATCTATCTAAAGTATATGATGCACAAGATATTAAGTAAAAATCTCCATGGGATTTTTATTTTTATTTTCTTTCAATAGGGGGCCTTATTTAGGAAGGCAGATAAATTCCACTTTTTTTTTTCTCGGCAGAGGATAAATCCAGGGATTTATCTAAGGGATACAGGCTGCTTTTGTGTGTGAGAGAGAGAGGGAGAGAAAGAGAGAGAGAAAGAAAGAAGATATTTCTCTGTTCACACTGAGAATATATCTGCTGAAAAAAACTCCGCTCTAGCAACAAGAAGGGCATCTGGCCAGTAAGCACTGAACTCCATTCAGTTGCCCACAAACGTCATTATTAAAAGATGATGTATGCTTGAATGTATGATTAAAAGATGATGTATGATTTCACCTGCCTGAAATCCAAGGGAATGACTATCAATCATCATTTTAGCCATTGTCTATTCACTGCAGGATGAAGGCCTCTTCCTCATGTTTCCAACCCATCTGGTTCTGAGCTTCCTTTTGCCAATTGAATAATGTAGGTCCAATATTTTACACAGCAAATTTGGCGTCTTGTCCTCTTTTGATCACAAGTTCAAAGATCACTGCAGATGGGGACAGCAGCCAAGAAATTAAAAGATGCTTGCTTCTGGGGAGGAAAGCTGTGGCAAATCTAGACAGCATACAAAAAAGCAGAGACATCCCTCTGCCAACAAGTGTATAGTCAAGGCTATGGTTTTCCCAGTTGCAATGTATGGCTGTGGAAGTTGGACCATAAGAAAGGCTGAGCACCAAAGAATGGAGGCCTTTGAACTCTGGTGCTGGGGAAGACACCTGTGGGTCCCTTGGACTGCAAGGCGATCAAACCGGTCAGTCCTAGAGGAGATCAACCCTGACTGCTGTTTAGAAGGCCAGATCCTGAAGAGGAGACTCAAAGACTTTGGCCACCTGATGAGAAGGAAGGACTCACTGGAGAAGAGCCTCATGCTGGGAACGATGGAGGGCAAAAGAAGAAGAAGGGGACGGCAGAGAAGAAGGAGGGTTCATGGAGTCACTGAAGCAGCCGGCGTGAGCTTAAATGGACTCCAGAGGATGGGAGAGGACAGGAAGGCCTGGAGGAACGTGACCCATGGGGTCGCAATGGGTCGGACACGACTTCACAACTAACAACAACATTTCCCAATTTAAAGATGTCTCATCCAATATGGAGCTTGTCACGATTCAAAAACATAGTCTAAGCGAAGAACTGATCCCAAAGCATGTTCCTTCCTCTTCTCTTACCCTCCCTCCTTGCCTCTCCCCTTTAGAGTTTGTCCCCCTTTGCAACTTTCCCACCCACCACAAGCCCTTATGCGAAGTTTTTCAGGTCATCCCAAAAGCAAATTCCTGAAGAGGAAACTCAAATACTTTGGCTAGGAAGGAAGGACTCACTGGAGAAGAGCCTCATGGATTGAGGGCAAAAGAAGAAGGGGACGACAGAGAATGAGGTGGCTGGATGGAGTCACTGAAGCAGTAGGTGTGAGCTTAAATAGACTCCGGAGGAGGGTAGAGGACAGGAAGGCCTGGAGGAACATTGTCCATGGGGTTGTGATGGGTCGGACACGACTTCATAACTAACAACAACCTCTTTTGAATAGGTGGTAACTTTAGTAAATGCTGTATACCACTTATATAAAGGTTTAGCACTGAGTGTCTCTGAATATGCTTCTTTGAGGAAGAACAAACAGAATCAAACAGAAAGAACAAAGAGACAGCAGCTGTGAAGCTTTGTGTAGTCAGCAAGGTTTCTCCTAAAGAATATCTGAAGCCTGACAAAACAGATAAATAGAATGGGAATCAAGGGCTGGTTCTGAAATTAGCTCTAGCAAGGGCACCATTGCAGTTATACAGCACAGTAATTCTTCTAGGCTGCTAGGAATCAGGAGAAAGAGAGCTGAGATGAGATAAAAGGAGTCTGATCTATCTCAGAAGCCCTGCACATGTAGACACGCACAGTTGAGGCGTTTAAGGGACCAGCATCAGTAGAATACAGAGATAGTAAAACACAATCATCAAGGCTGCTACAAACTGATAGTAAAGCTCAATGAAATCTGCACCAAAGGTCTTTAAATTTGAAGACCAAAATAAACACTTACATATCCTATTTCAATCATTCATGGCTCTTCACACAAGTTCGGTCATCCACTTGTAGTCTATCTGTTGCAGCTAAAAACAGTTTCCTGTTTAATAAATATTATTTCAACAATGTCAGGCTATTAGCATCTCTCTCTCTCTCTCTCTCTCTCTCTCTCTCTCTCTCTCTCATTCCCTCCCTCCCTCCCTCCCTCTGTGTGTGTGTGTGTTATGTATGTGTACTGACAGCATGCAACAGAATTTCATTTTTAATGCGTGCCAGTGTGTCCACAGTAAAAACTGATAATAAAGGCTATCTATCTATCTATCTATCTATCTATCTATCTATCTATCTATCTATCTATCTATCTATCTATCTATTAATCATCTATCTAGCTAGCTAGCTAGCTCTATCTATCTATCTATCTATCTATCTATCTATCTATCTATCTATCTATCTATCTATCTATCTATCTATCTATCATCTATCTATCACCTATCACCTATCACCTATCACCTATCATCTATCATCTAATCTATTTATCTATCATCTATCATCTATCTATCATCTATATTAAATGAAATGTTTAGCCTTACAATCACAACTGATTGCTAAGTAAAACATTTGTTAAGTGAACTTTGACCCCTTTTTATGATCTTTCTTGCCATAGTTTTTAAGTGAATCATTGCAGTTGTTAAGTTAAATAGCACAGTGGTTCAATGAAGCTGGCTTCCCCATTGTCTTTGCGTACAAGGAGGCCACAGAAGTTGATCACATGACCCTGGGACACTGCAACTGTCAGAAATATGAGCCATTTGCCAAGTGTCTGAATTTTTATCAGGTAACAACCATGGGGATGCTAAAATCAGAGGTGGTATTCAGCCAGTTCTGACAGGTTCTGGAGAACCGGTAGTGGAAATTTTGAGTAGTTTGGAGAACCGGCAAATAGGCTGGCCATGCCCCTGCTGCCTCCCAGCTGATCTTCTTTTGTTCCCCTAAACAGGAGAACGGAGCTGGAAAGCAGGTTAGTGGAGTGGGGAGGGATTTTGCAGTAACTTTCCCCTGCCATGCCCACAAAGCTACACCCACAAAGCCATGCCCACAGGATCAGTAGGGAAAAAATTTGAATCCCACCACTGGCTGAAATGGTCGTAACTCTGATAAATGGTCATAAGTCCCTTTATCAGTGCTATTGTAACTTTGAATGGCCACTGAATGAACCTTTGTAAATTGAGAACTTTGCACAGCCTATTTACACTGAAGATACAAAGCTATATTCACTCTTGCCAAGAAGCGCCATCATTATGACAACAAGAACTAGTGGCTATGAACATTCATTGAAAAATTCACCAAGTTCCCAATTTGCAGCGAAAAACCACTTGGATCAATCCTTGCTTGTGCTACTTGCAGCCCCTTGTTTCATTAATACTTACTTACTTAATACTTTATTGATCTTGTATGCCGCCCACTCCCGAAGGACTCCGGGCGGCTTACAATAAACAAGGGAAGGGGATAAATAAACAAAACAACACTTTAAAAAACACAACATTCACAATTTCCGTGGGGCTGGATATTTCACAAGCCCCCCGGCCTGCTGGAGCAGCCAGGACTTGGTGGCTTTGCGGAAGGCCGGGAGGGTGGTAAGGGTCCGGATCTCCACGGGGAAGTCGTTCCAAAGGGCCGGAGCTGCAACAGAGAAGGCTCTCCCCCGGGGAGTCGCCAGCCGACATTGGCTGGCAGATGGAATCCAGAGGAGACCTAACTTGTGAGATCTAATTGGTCTATGGGAGGTAATCGGCAGGAGATGGTCTCTCAGGTACCCAGGTCCGATGCCATGTAGGGCTTTATAGGTGACAACCAGCACCTTGAAGCAGGTCTGGAGACTAATGGGTAGCCAGTGCAGCTCACGGAGGATAGGTGTGACGTGGGTGTACCTGGATGCACCCACAATCGTTCGCGCGGCTGCGTTCTGGATTAACTGAAGTCTTCGAACACTCTTCAAGGGCAGCCCCATGTACAGCACATTACAGTAATCCAGTCTTGAGGTCACAAGGGCATGAGTGACTGTCTGAAGGGCCTCCCGATCCAGGTAGGGTCACAATTGGTGCACCAGGCGAACCTGGGCAAAGGTCCCCCTGGTCACAGCCGACAAATGGTGTTCTAAAGTCTGAAGACACCATGCTAAAGAAAGTGGTTGGTTGCAGTGGTGGGTTCCAGCTGGTACGGCCTGGTACAGCCATACCGGTAGTAGCCGGGAGCAGCTGACAGCATCCCGGTATGGTGGCTCATTTGGCCCATCTGCCCGCCTGCGTTATATACTTGCTTTTAAAGCAACTAGCCAATTGCACATGCACGCACAGCTGGGTGCCTCAAAGGCAGTGGAGTGCGCATGCATCATTGCATGCGCACGAACAGGATGTGCGGCCCCATGAGCAGCGTACTGGTAGCGACGGGGAGAGGAACCCTCCACTGGTTGGTTGTTTTCATCGCTTGCTTATTTTGCATTGGGCAAGTTGTCTAAGGAAACATTTTGTAGTGACTGCTGATTCCCGAAAATGCCCCCTGGTTGTCAAGCTTTTTTAACAGAGGTCAAAAAATGTAATTGTTGGTTAGCATTTGTTGCTGCCGCTGATGCAGCTGCGCAAATTTCTGAAACTCTTAAACGATGGCATTTTAATTGTTGATTGCCGATTAATGCCTCAAACCAATCAATTATTCTAGACAGGAGGCTTCGTGTTTATTGCTACCAAAATGACAACCTGTTTAATTCCTCCTCGGAGTCCTAGTGGCTGCCTCAGCTGATGTTAATAGCTGCACATTAAAAGAGTGCACATTTTTGTTAGAGCAGGAAAGCAGATAAAAAGAAAATTGGAAGAGTGACCTTATTTGGTTCCCCTATTGTGTTTTTTTTCTGCATGCAGTTCTTTATGTTAAAACAAGCATTTCAGCAATCGTATTTTGACTTGCCTGTGGAATAATGACAAGAAATGTAAACTTTCTTTTTCCCAATTCATATTAATTATTTGGTAACATTGACAGTTTTCATGGTTTCCCATTCTTCGTACTTCTCTTTTTTATTAACTTTGGACATAGCTAAATCTAACGGATATGAAATGTTCACATCTTCCTTTCAAAATTCCATTTCTACCAAGCTTAGAAAAACAGAGTGGGAAGGGACTTTGGAGGTCTTCTAGTCTAACCCCCTGCTTAGGCAGGAAACCCTACACCACTTCAGACAAATAGATGTCCAGTCTCTTCTTTAAAATTTCCAGCGTTGGAACATTTACAACTTCTGAAGGCAAGTGGTTCCACTGATTCATTGTACTCAATGTCAGGAAATTTCTCCTTAGTTCTAAGTTGCTTCTCTCCTTGATTAGTTTCTATCAGTGGTAGGTTCCTGCCAGTTCTAACCTCTTCTATAGAAGAGATTCCACAAATCTACAGTGCCGTTTAGAACCGGTTCCATCTCCCTCCCCCTGCCCGTCCTCACATCATCAAGATGAAGAGCGAGAGGAGGAATTCCTCAAGTCTTAAAGCTGTCAAGTTTGAACACCCCTGGTTTTTTTTTTCTAAAGCGTTAAGCGTGCAAGGGTCTTGTAACTTGACAGCTTTAAGACTTGCGTGCTTCAATGCCAGAGTTCCTGAGCCAACATGGCTGGAGGAGAAATTCTGGGAGTTGAAGTCCACAAGTCTTAAAGCTGTCAAGTTTGAACACCCCTGGGTTTTTTTTTTCTAAAGGGTTAAGCGTGCAAGGGTCTTGTAACTTGACAGCTTTAAGACTTGCGTGCTTCAAATGCCAGAGTTTCTGAGCCAACATTTTGGTTGCTAAGCAAGAGCATTGTTAAGTGAGTTTCACCACATTTTATAATTTAGCCACGCCCTCCCAGTCACATGGCCAGCAAACCACTGCCACCCAGTCACATGGCTGGCAAGCCACTCCCACCCAGTCAACAAGCCACTCCCACAAAGCAGGTTCTAAAAAAAATTGAAACCCACCACTGGTTTCTACCCATTGCTTCTTGTCCTGCCTTCAGGTGCTTTGGAGAATAATTTGATTCCCTCTTCTTTGTGGAAGCCCCTGTGATATTGGAACACTGCTATCATGTCTGATGAGAATAAGAATCATCTGTGAACCAATACTTGAAAATAATCATTTGTCTTCCATTATATCCACTCTGGTAGAGGATGGGAGTATGTAAGCTGCATTAAGCAGTTGAAGAAGAAATATGGATCAGTTTTCATCAGCCACTTCTAGCAATTCTTCCTCCTGTTGTTCTCAAAGAAAGTCAAGTATGTCTTATATGCTTTAGCTTTTTAAATGCTTGAGTACAGAGCAATACCACAGACCCTTAAAGCAGGAATGAGGTTCTCATAATGAAATGACTTTCTAACAAGTCAAGGAAATTCAAAGTTTCTTGTAGTTTTTTTTTCCTCTTGACAATAAGTTTGGCCCCCAAATCTTAAGGGGGAGAGCTCAAAAGATACATCAAAGATGTTTATATTCACACACTTTGCTTGATGCATTGACAACCTAATCATCATACGGTATGATTAACTGATTATTCCAGAAAATTATATTCTATGTGGGCAAGCCCACTATCTGTGAACCACAAAATTATAACGTATTTGCCATCTGCAGTCTTTAGAAACAACTCATTGAGAAGTGTAAGAGTAACTCTAAAATTTGCTGCTTAGTGCTGGACACCATTTTAGCTAATTTCAAGGTTTGTTAGTCAATTACTTAAAGTCATTATATCTAGGATAATTTACAAGAGAATAAATATGTGGGTGATTTATTAACTGCAGACTCTGGATTTTTCCCCATCTGCACTTTTGAATTACTAATTATCAAGAGGTAAGGGAGTAGGGCGTGGTGGCTCGGTGGCTAAGACACTGAGCTTATCAATCAGAAAGGTCGGCAGTTCAGCAGTTCAAATCCCTAGCGCCGCGTAACAGAGTGAGCTCCTGTTACTTGTCCCAGCTTCTGCCAACCTAGCAGTACGAGAGCACGTTAATAAATGCAAGTAGAAAAATAGGGATCACCTTTGGTGGGAAGGTAACATCGTTCTGTGCACCTTCGGTGTTTAGCCGTGCTGGCCACATGACCATAGAGATGTCTTCAGACAGCGCTGGCTTTCGGCTTTGAAACAGAGATGAGCACTGCCCCCTAGAGTTGGGAATGATTAGCACATATGTGCAAGGGGAACCTTTACCTTTAGCTAAGGGAGTAGGACCGCATGGTCCAATCTCAACAGTCAGAAAAACTTTGGAGATGTTAATATTTATTGTCTTGAACTGGGTCAGCAGAGACATATGCTGTTTTGGTGAGATATAATTGATTTCACACATAACTACACCTTAAGCAGGTAGAGAATCACATTATTAACACTTCGTCTGCCCTTGAAAGAAAGATAGATGAATAGAATAGAGCTGGAAGGTGCCTTGGAGGTCTTCTAGTCCAGCCCCCTGCTCAAGCAGAAGAACTTACACCATTGCAGAGAAGCGTGGCATGACAAAACCGCGCTCGACTAAAGCGCGCCCGATTAAACCGCGTCGCTGACATCATCAACAGGGCGACAACAGCGAGCGCGGAGAAAGAAGGGCGCTTTAAATAGCGCTTTGAAAGCAAGCCGATTCAAGTTAAGGTAAGGGTTAGGGTTAGGGATAGGTTAAGGGTTAGGTTTAGGGTTAGGTTAAGGGTTAGGGTTAGGGTTAGGGTTAGGTTAAGGGTTAGGTTAGGGTTAGGGTTAGGTTTAGGGTTAGGTTTAGGGTTAGGTTTAGGGTTAGGGTTAGGGTTAGGTTAAGGGTTAGGGTTAGGGTTAGGGTTAGGGTTAGGATTAGGTTATGGGTTAGGGTTAGGTTTAGGGTTAGGTTAAGGGTTAGGATTAGGTTTAGGGTTAGGTTAAGGGTTAGGGTTAGGGTTAGGGTTAGGTTTAAAGTTAGGTTAAGGGTTAGGTTTAGGGTTAGGGTTAGGATTAGGTTTAGGGGGGTTAGGTTTAGGTTTTAGGGGTTAATTTTAGGTTTAGCATTTACAGCGTGCTTTTTTCTCCGCGCTGTTGTCGCGCTGTGATGACGTCAGCTACACGGTTTCGTCGAGCGCCCTTTAGTCGAACACGGTTTTGTGGTGGAACCGCAGAGAAGTACGTAGCTGTGTCTAATATCTTCTTTAAAACCTCCAATGATGGAGCACCCACAACCTCTGGTGGCAAGCTGTTCCACTGGTTAATTGTCCTCACTGTTAGAAAGTTTCTCCTTAATTTCAGGTTGCTTCTCCCTTTGATTAGTTTCCAACCTTTGTTTCTTGTCCTGCCTTCCGGTGTTTTGGAGAATAATTTGACTCCCACTTCCTTGTGGCAGCCCCTCAAATACTGGGATACTTGCTATCATGTCACTCCTAATTCTTCTTTTCTTTAGGCTAGCCAAACCCAAATCCTGCACCCCCTCTTCGTATGTTTTAGTTGCCAGGCCTTTGATCATCTTAGTTGTTCTTCTCTGAACTTTTTCCAAAGTCTCAACATCTTTTTTGCAGGATGGTGCCCAGAATTGGTTGCAGTAATCCAGGCGTGGTCTTACTAGGGTTTTATAAAGCTGTACTAATACTTCATGTGATCTTGATTCTATGCCTCTGTTTATACAACCCAGGATTGTATTCTCTTTTTGGTTGCTGCTGTACACTGCTGGCTCATGTTCAAATGATCATCCACTAGGACTCCAAGGTCCCTCTCACGTTTACTGTTTTTAAGCCAGGTCTCATCTAATCTGTACTTATAGCTTTGAATTTTCCTGCCTAAATGTAAACCTTTTGGGGTTTTTTTCCCCACATTAAAATTCATTTTGTTGGATAGGGCCCATTGTTCAAGTTTGTCAAGATCTTTTTTGGATCCTGAGTTTGTCTTCTGGGGTGTTGGCTATTCCTGCCAGTTTAGTCTTGTAGGAAGTTATCACCCAGAAAAATGAAATATCCTAGGAAATATTGAAAAGGCAGAATATTTCTCCGGATGTGAAAAGAAAGGAACATGTTTTAAAAGACAGAATAGCTGCCTGCAGCTTCCTGCCCATCCCCACTTTGTCAATGACCCATTAAAGCCTGAGCTAGTCCACTTTACATAACAAAGAGTTCTCCCCTTCAGCTCCAGAGTGATGGGATTAAGGCATGACAATATTGGCCCTTTACCCAACTCGCCACATGGCATCATGAGAACTCAACCAAACCTGGATTCAAAACGCAGCCTAGAAAGTTGCCCCTGCATGGCCCCATGGGAATCTGACAACCAATCAGAATACAAGATCAAGATCAAAGGCCAGAGAGGGCATAAAACCAGGGACTCGGCTTCTCTTCTTTCCTTGCTTCCCCTTGCCTTCCCTTCTCTTCTCTTCTCCACCAACATTGAAGCATGTGATCACCTTTTCTGTTCAGGACTCTAGCCATGTCCACCATTAAAACCATCTTTCCAAGCAGCCTCCATGTCTCCAGTGTCTTTTCCCCCACTTGGAGCCGAACCCAGAAGGACATTTCTTCCAACAGTCTCATTTGCAAAAGTTGACAGGTTTCTGTTTTTTAACCTCTTCGGGGTATTTCCTGAGCCCCAATCCTCTTCTCTGTTTTCTCAGATCTATTATTCTACAGAAATAGCGTGGGCTGCTTGTTCTTCACGCTTGAATGGTCTCGCCTCTAAAGTCACTGAAGTCAGTCATTCACAAAATGGCAATGGGCAGGAGTGCAACCGCACTATCGATGAATGAAAGGTTAATTGATTTCAGGAGACGGGCAAAAACACGAGCTGTTTTTATTTCATTCATTCTTGCGACTGTTATTTAAAAAGCCAACCCTTTTTTTTCCCCCTTCCATTTGGAGGCCCTGCTTGTCATCTCTGCCATTACGTTCCCTTTGCGGCTTCCCAAAGAGATCAGTGTTAAAATGTGAGATAGGTGTAAAATCAGAAGTAATTTTCCAGCTGAGAGATGGACCCATAGCTGTGCCAGGGTATTTAGCTGGAAGATTAGTTGCAGGAAACAATCGATGGGAATGCAGTGGTGGCATATGACCTCTGGAACTTCTGTCACGCAGAGCCAGTACAAATAGCTAAAATTATACCCTTAATTTTGCCCTGAATCTGAGAAGGAAGCTGACCAAGCGAACCAGAGTCCGATTGTGATGAAGGGCATGACAACACGAGTGGTTCCCCTTTTCGGTTTATTTTTTGATCTTCTTCTGTTAAAGTTTTATCATGTGGCGATGATTTTGAGCGAGGCAGCATGAAAATAAGGTGATTGCCCTTATCACAAATGTACTGAGAGCATCTGGGAGATTTTTTTCCCCCCTTTTCTTGCCCTTTCAATATTTTTTGGTAGAATTCAGGTCACTGCCTCCACTGTTTTAAACTCAATCTGTAGGCTGCATGGGGTAATAAAACTCTGCCGTTTTTTTTTCTCCCACGGATCTGCCCTCGACAGCAGTCAATTAGACAATATTTCTGAGCAGTGGGGAAAAATTTAAGAAAGATTTCAGGCCACCCACGCACACTAATTTGTTTCAGATAGTTGATACTCTTACCTCCAGCACATTTATGAAATATTAGACAAATTAGACCAGCTGACATTTTGCATAATTTTTAACAAGCATTACTAGTTCATTTAAAGATGAACATTTTTTAATATGCTTCTGGCTTACAGAATATTACAGAAAGGGGAAAGATCTTTTAGGGGAATCTTGTTAAACCTTCCTACCGATTCTGTGTGAGAAACTCTGTTGAGAAACTAGGCAAACTGTTTACATATAAATATGGGAACCAGTTTGGTGTAGTGTTTAAGGCAGGGGTGTCAAACACAATTTTACCGAGGACCGCATCAGGGCTGTGGTTGACCTCAGGGAGCCGGGTGGGTGTGGTAAGTTTGGCCTACTGGGTGGGCATGGCCAGCTTGATGTCACTCAGTGGTGGGTTTCAAAAATTGTTCGAACCTACTCTGTGGGTGTGGCCTCCTTTGTGGGAGTGGCTTGCCAACCATGTGACTGGATGGGAGTGGCTTGCCGACCATGTGACCGGATATGAAGATGCCGACGACACTTGTCAGAACCACCTTAAATTACCTCACGCACAGCACTGGGATGCATAAGAATATGATGTAAACTTGTTTTTTAAAAGGCATCTTTGGTTTGCGTTAAAACAACTTCAACACAGGCAATGTTCCGATTGCACCACAAACGCAGCAGTCATCCTTACCTTTCACAGAGGCACTGAGTTTTATAAATAGGAGCATGATAGTGTAGAATAATCATCTCCAAGGACCAGTGGTGGGTTTCAAAAAATTTTGGAACCTCTTCTGTAGGTGTGGCCTGCTTTCCGGGTCCACTGGTGGAACCTCTTCTAACCGGTTCGGTAGATTTGAAGAACTGGTTCTACTGAATAGGTGCGAACTGGTAGAAACCCACCTCTGATGCCACTCCCCAATCTGCTGGCCTGTTTCCTCTTTGCATTGGATAGACCAGACAAAAGCCACGCTGGCCCAATGTTTCTTCTTCACCTTGCGTAGCCTCCAATGTTCTACTTACTGGGGCTGCCTTAGAAGGTAAGCAGCTGAGCTTCAAATTGCTATATTTTGAACGTTGCACACAAGTGCTCTAGGCGTGGGCATGCACGACCCCCGAACCAATTGTTAAACCAGTTGCGGCCCACCACTGCTAACGGGGTGTCGAACATCCACCCAGCCATTTTTAAAACACACACACACACAAATGCTCTGACCTTGTCTTCTTCCTGTCAAACTTTCTTTTTTTTTAATGAGAATTTTAAAAAACAAACTTTTACAAATATTTACTTCCCTCCCCCCAACCTCCCCCCCCAAGCCCCCCCCCCAACCTCCCCCCCCCCGACTTCCCAGAACCAATACAGGGTATAAATCTTTAACAAAAACAATCTAAAATACACTTTAAAAAACCCAAAAATGATAGTTAATAACATCTTTCAATTGAGCTTTAGCTCCTCCTTGCTGGACTAGCTCCAGACAATTTATAATTCCTGGTCTCTAATCATAAGCTATCTGGAATTTCTTAGTCCCATATTTATTTTGAGTATAATCAATCCATCTTCTCCACACCAGTTTGTATCTCTCGTTTGAATGGTCCTTAAGATATGCAGATATTTTGGCCATCTCGCCTAGGTTTGTTACTTTCAATGTCCATTCTTGAATAGTAGTCAAATCTTCCTTCTTCCAGTATTGCGCCTGTCAAACTTCCTTGAAAAACAGATATTCCTGCCACATCTCTGTAAGCGATTGAATGGGATTATTCGTTCCTATGGGATACAAACCTGTGACAGACTAAGTTTATTGCATATTTGCTCTGCTTTTCCTGCCTCTGCTAAGGGAGTACATAAAATTTAGTACCTAAGGCAGAAACATATACAGTATGTACTTATGCACCCATAGAGGAAGGGGGGAATGGCATGAATAGTATTGAACAATAGAAGGTGATTGCATATTTTAACTGGGGTTTTTTTAAAGAACTACCTGCCAGGTTTTAGAACTGCACAGGTGAATTATTCGTTGCAGCTCTCTACAACGAAATAAAAGGATGTGTGTGTGGGTGTGTGGGTGCGCGCACGCGTGTGGTTGCGTGCCTCTTTTATAGTTCTTATAAAGCTTCTAAGAAAAACTCAAACTTGCTAAATCTGGAGTGGCATTTTTCTGAAACAAGTCATTGCAATGTTATCGTATCTGCAATATTCCATTCTGTAACTGATATTCACGTCTCTAGTCTACAATGTGAGGAGAAAATATGACCTTGCAATCTTCTCATAGACCGTATGTTTTCACAGAAAAATATCCCAATAAACTAACAGGATCGGTAAATCAGAAAACACAGGTCTTTTTTTTTTTATGGCAATGCCATGTAACAACAACCAAAATATGCAATGAAAAAAATGTCACAATTTGATTTTCATGTTAAAACAAAAGCTTGATGTTTGTATTAGATATCTCTGGTCTCCTCCAAACATGCCCCCCCTTTCTATTTCAAATGAAATCTTCACCTCAAAATACAAGATTAAACCATTCAGACAAGGCTAGAAATTACACGTATGCTTCACCAGCACCAAAACGAACTTCAGTTAATGCAAACATGGTAGAAATAAAAGCAATATATTGATTCAGCTAAGCAACAAAAACGTCATCTTTGAGTCTCAATTCAACACGTTGCAAATTTCATCAGCTTGTAATTTTGCAAAGTCCTTAGCAGATTTGATATTTACACACCAGATGGCCCAACATAGAGATGATAGATGATGATAGATAGATAGATAGATAGATAGATAGATAGATAGATAGATGGATGGATGGATGGATGGATGGATGGATGGATGGATGGATGGATGGATGGTGGGTGGGTGGATGGATGGATGGATGATGGTAGGTAGGTAGGTAGGTAGGTAGGTAGGTAGGTAGGTAGGTAGGTAGGTAGGTAGGTAGGTAGATAGATAGATAGATAGATAGATAGATAGATAGATAGATAGATAGATAGATAGATAGTTAGATAGATAGATAGATGATAGATGATAGATGGATGGATGGATGGATGGATGGATGGATGGATGGATGGATAGATAGATAGATAGATGATAGATAGATAGATAGATAGATAGATAGATAGATAGATAGATAGATAGATCAATAGCAATAGTACTTAGATTTAGACCACTTCACACTGTTTTACAGCCCTCTCTAAACTGTTTACAGAGTCAGCATATTGCCTCCAACAATATACCCACCTCAGAAAGATGGAAGACTGAGTCTACCTTGAGCCAGTGAGACTCAAATTGTCAAACTGCAAACAGCCAGCAGTCAGCAGAAGTAGCCTGCAGGTACTGCATTCTAACCATTGCACCACAAAGACTCAGTGATAGAAAGATAGATAGATAGAAAGATAGAAAAGATAGAAAAGATAGATAGATAGATAGATAGATAGATAGATAGATAGATAGATAGATAGATAGATAGATAGATAGATAGATAGATAGACAGACAGACAGACAGACAGACAGACAGACAGACAGACTCTGGAGATTTTCATTGATCACTTAGAAAACAGAACTTTGAAGTCAACGATGAAAAGGCAGTGCCTCCTTGGGGCTAGCCATGTCAAAGTGCTACCTCTAAATGTTTTCCAGTGTTTTAACTAGGTTAAGAACCAAGCCATTCTTGTTTTAGTCCGTGTAACCTTGTGAACTATCTGCTATAAGCTGAAAGTGACAGCAGGCACGGATGCAGGCGGTTGGGAATTCACAAGCGGCAAGATTATATAACCGCAGCAGAGCAAGGAGAAAGAAACAACATTTCCCCAGGATCTGAGCTCACAGCGAAAGGCGTTTCTGCCCAGCAATAAGACTTTGTCTAAAACTTTGAAGAGCAAAGAAAAAGAAAGGATTTGCTTCTGTGTCTGGGCCAGATTTCATTTCCTCTAGACCAGGAGTGTCAAACTCAAGGCCCGGGGGCCAGATCCAGCCCACAAGGCGCTTAGATCTGGCCCACGAAAACAGACCACAGAGTGTCGTTCGCAGCCCTCCCGAGCTCCTATTTCACTGCAGAGAGTTGCAAGAGGCCATCACAGGTGAAAACGGAGCTCAGGGGCCTGTTTTCACTGGCAGAGTGCTCGGGCCACCATCAGCGCCCCCAACATGAGGGACATCGATCTGGCCCCACTCACCCTGGCCACACTTACAGCCCCGATTCAGCCCTCGATCAAATTGAGTTTGACACCCTTGCTCTAGACAGTATTTAAGCCAATGCGGTTGAGCTGGTTTAGGTAAGTGCATGCGTGAATGCCAGTGTGGCATTAGGTTTGCTTGACTAAATCGATAAAAGTATTATTTCTCCTCTGATTCAACTCGGGCAGCGTACATCTTGATTTAAAGAATGTAGAGTTAATCTGGACACTCTTTGCAACAGGCTGTATCTTAACAGAACTTGAATCCAAAATGCACACTATCACTGCCAAAAGTACTGTGACTTGACACTATGGATATAATTCAGTCCTTCTCATTTCAGCGGCCCAGGCGTTCCAGAGTTATGCTGGAACACACACTCACATGGACACAAATGGACACACACATATACAGACACACCCTGAGGGGTGTTTGCTCAAGGCATTCCAGAAAAATGCTGGGACATACAACACACAAACACATACACACACATACACATACACACAGAGAGCCATTCAGATAGATAGATAGATAGATAGATAGATAGATAGATAGATAGATAGATAGATAGATAGATAGATGATAGATAGATAGATAGATAGATAGATAGATAGATAGATAGATAGATAGATAGATAGACAGAGCTGATAGATAGCTGATAGATAGCTGATAGATAGATAGATAGATAGATAGATAGATAGATAGATAGATGATAGATAGATAGATAGATAGACAGACAGACAGACAGACAGACAGACAGACAGACAGACATAGCTGATAGATAGCTGATAGATAGATAGATAGATAGATAGATAGATAGATAGATAGATAGATAGATAGATAGATAGATATAGATAGATAAGAGCAATTACAGATAATTAACCAGATTATTATGACAGATGGCTATGATTCTAAACCAGTATAGGATGTAACATTCTTATAAAAGTTACAAAATAGGGTTCGAAAGAGGGAAAAGCAAGGGTTAGGCTTTATTTATTTATTCATTTAAATTTATTTATTGTTTTATAGGATTTCCCCCAGCTCCAAGCCATATTATTTATGTTGAGAATTTTTTTAAACAGATTCTTATGGTATCCTTCATTATATAAGACCTCAGAGCACTGCATGGCACAAAGCAATGCACGCACACACACACACGCGCACACGCACAAACACGTCCCGCAGTCCATTGTAAAGCAAGCAAACAAACAAAAGGCAAAGGTAAAGCTTCCCTTGAGACAAGTTCAACTCCTGGTGATTTAATAGACAGTACAGAAGGAGTTTGCAATTGCTCTTCTCTGCAATATATCTTTTTAAGTTCCTGGTCTAGCTTGCAGACCTGGGATTTCCTATGAATCTAGGAAGAATAGCAATGCGGCATTGCTGACTTCCACAGCATCCGGCATAGCAACAACAACAACGTTGCTGAAATTCTACTCTTGGTCCACAGGTCTTTGGTCCTGCTTGCTACGTCATCTTTCTCTCCTTGGATATTCAAGACCTTGTCGATCTCCCTTTACAGATCTCGAGCCTCTTCCTCGCTTGTGGAATAAGGCATCCATAGTTGAAGTGGAAGCAGGATGTGGTGTGGGTGTGGATGTGGGTGTGCATTGCTTTGTTGTTCGCCGCCCTGAGTCCCTTTTAGGGAATAGGGTGGCATATAAATAAAATAAAACTTAAACTTAAACTTTGGGCCACACACTGCTCTGAGGTCTTATATTAGTCAAGGGACACGGTGGCTCAGTGGTTAAGACGCTGAGCTTGTTGAGCAGAAAGGTTGGCAGTTCGGTGGTTTGAATCCTTGTCACTGCATAACAGAGTGAGCCCCCGTTATTTGTCCTAGCTTCTGCCAACGTAGCAGTTTGAAAGCACGTAAAAATGCAAGTAGAAAAATAGGAACCACCTTTGGTGGGAAGGTAACAGCATTCTGTGTCCTGCTTTTTGTCCTGCCATATGATGGAAACCATGCTGCAGAAGGCCTCTCCAGTCCTATGAGGACTTGTATGAAATCTCAATGACTTAGATGAAAGTTATTCTGGAACTTTATTTATTTATTTATTTATTTGTTTGTTTGTTTGTTTGTTTGTTTGTTTATTTATTTATTTATTTAACATATACCACTTCATAGGGCTTTCAGCCAAACTTCAGTCAAATGGAGTTATACTTCCATGAAGGAAACAGGGGCAACCCCTCCTGATTACAGAATTGCAATGTTGTGAATTCTGTAAGTCAAAGAAAGATGTTTCCACATTCTACCTTGCTACAATGAGCGTGTTATTTAGCTTCAGACTTATAACACTATGTTCTGCTTTAAAAAAATAAAATAAAGAAAGAACATTCTTAGTAGTAAACAGAATGAAATGTACAGTCTCTACTCTAATGGAAATTGCACCGCTAATAGCTTTTGGAAGAGGACTTTGAAAACACGGTAATAAATTGAAGTGAAGGCAATTTGCATCCGTGGATTCCCTTCATCAGGTTTTGTTACCTCTCTCTAAAAAAAAAAAAGAGGAAAGATCACAATTATTTCAATTTTTTAATTAGCCTTTATTACATTCTAGCGTTGGAAAAATAAGTTTCGGGATGCCTCTTCCAATATGTGTGTGTCCTCTAAAACCAAATAGACACATCCAAGATGAATTCAATAAATGTTCCATCCATTGGAAGGAGTTAAGGAAAGACAAGATTGTTTCAATTGTTTCTTACCAAAGGCATCCCTGGTTGAAGCATTGGAGATATAAAGCAGTTGAAGTTCTTCTAAGCATCAGAGTTTTGATAGAGCACTATCAAAAGCACTCTAGGTTTATTCTACGCTACCTAGACACACGATCTGGTCAAGGCGAATGGGTGCCAACGGAGACTCAATGCACTTCAAGGAGAGCTGGGCTTATTGGGGCACAGTGACTCCAAACTGCTGATGCATTTGACCCCACCTTCAGACTCAGCCAGGTCATCTCCTACAACCATTCTTGCCCTAGCCCTGTCACTCACTCACCCCGCCTGTTCCATCGCAGCTTGCTCGCTCCCCCGCCTCATGGCTGAAAGGGGGTGGGTGGTGGCAGCTGCGGGAGGCTACCTTACGCCAGCTCACGGCTTTTGGGAGGGAAGGCCTTCAGGCGGAAGCCACGAGCTGGCGTACGCCGCGTGGCTGAAAGGGGGTTTCCTTTCTTTGTGCAGGCCATTCATTGGAGTCAGTGATATTGAAGACTGGCAAAGACAGTCATCTTCCTTCTGTAAGTAGCTCTTTTATTGTTTTGTGTATTTATTATTTTAATCTTATTTAAGTAGTAAGTACACAAAATAATAAATTTCCTTTATTATATCTTTTTGTAGATCATCCATTGGGGCAAAGAATTCAGTGGCATTGCCTTGGCCACTCCCACCCGGTCACATGACTGCCAGGCCACTCCCACCCAATCACATGGTGGGCAAGCCACTCCCACCCAGTCACATGGCCAGCAAGCCACTCCCACAAAGCAGGCCACACCTACAAAAGAGGTTCCAAAAAATTGGACAGAACTGGGCGGTTACTACTGCACAAAGCAGTCACACACCATCACTTTGCAAGCAGGAGTTGATTGTTCCCTTGGCAAGAATGAAGTAGCACTTGGATGAGAGGGTGAGGTTTCATTCTGGGTATTTTATGGAAGTGGGGAGAGCGAGAGAGGAATCAGCAGATATGTGGAGGCTAGAAGAGGGAAACGTAACCTTATATTTAAGAAGGTGTAGGAAGTTAGCACTCCCCCTCTCTCCTAGAAAAATGAAATATTCTAGGAAATATTGAAAAGGCAGAATATTATATTTCCCTGGATGTAAAAAGGGAGAAACATGTTTTTAAAGACAAAGTAGCTCTCTGCAGCTTCCTGCCCACCCAGCTTTGTCAATGAGCCATTAAAGCCTGAGCTAGTCTACTTTACATAATAAAGGAAAGATTAGCCTTCTAGAGAAACTCACCACATGGCATCTGGAAACTCAAACTTGGCCCCATGGGAGTCTGACAACCAATCAGAACACATTTCTTACCCAGGAACAGGAAACAGAGAGGTGGGGCCAAACAGAGAGTATAAAGCTAGGAACTTTCAGCCCTTCTTTCTCGTCTCTTCTTCTTCACCCAACATTGAAGCATGCAATCGCCTTTTCTGTTCAGGAGCTCAAGCCGTGTGGCCCTGTCCACCATTAAACCATCTTTCCAAGCAGCCTCCTTGTCTCCTTTTTCCCCACTTGGAGCTGAACCCAGAAGGACATTTCTTCCAACAATGGAAGAACAAAGGAAGATGAAACAATACGAAAGATCCTAGAATGCGCTGAGATGGACAAGCTAAGCAAAGAAATCCAAGGAAAAGAAGAGATGGAGTATTTAATTTGGGGAAAATGGTACAGGTGGCTGGAGGATAGAAATAAGACATAAGAACCTGAAAAAAGTAATTTGTATTACTTAGAAATTAGTGACAAAAGATAGGATTCACAAACCTAGGAAAAATTGTATACTAGTAGAAAAACAACAAAGACTGCCTGATGTAAATAGCCAAATATAGATAGATAAGTAAAAGAGAATGAAATAAGGGGATTCAAAGTGTAGAATCGAACAGAAATGCACTGAGAGGGAAATAGAGAATGTAAAGATGGATTGATATCTCCTGTAGGAAGGGACGTGAAGTTCCGGTGTGATGTATAAATGTTGTGTATGTCTTTGTTAATGTGTTTACGTGTTCAACATAAAAATAAATAAATTAAAAACAGCCCTCCAGGAAATTTGGCAAACGCTTTGTTCAAACAGACTTCAGGGAGAGGGGAAGGAAAATGGATCTCTGCTGTCCTCGGTGAGATATGCATACATCCAAGCGTGCCTTGTGTGATTATCTGCCTTCTTTCTATAAGATGAAATAATTGCTTGCATCAAATATTTATACAAGAGGGCAAACACACGAGGCAGCATAGCAAAGCATGGAAGGTCTTTGCTGTCCATCAGACAAAGCCTGGGGAATATTTCCGAACTGGACTATCATTTCAAGAGGCAATGCTAAGAATGAACAACAACAAAAAAAGAAGCATGCAGACAGATTGTCCTTCATTTACAGCTATAACAGATCCTGCACATCACGATTCTAAATCAGGACAGTCATAAAATGGGATAGAAGTACTTTTCAGGAGATGCATTGTAACTTTGAGCCAGGCGTAAATCGAAGATTTCCTGTGGTATCTTTAGTACATGTTGGTCACATGCTAATCATCGCAACAAGACGTTCAAACACATGTGGAACACGGCAGATCGTTTTCAGGAATGGTAGGTAGGCTGGCAATACCAGCCATAGCACTTAGACTTAGACACCACTTCACAGTGCTTTCCAGCCCTTTCTAAGCAGTTTACAGAATCAGCATATTGCCCTCAACAATCTGGGCCCTCATTTTAGCACTGAGTCAGTCTTGAGTCAGTGAGGATCGAACTGCTGGCAGTCGGCAGAGTTAGTCTGCAATACGGCATTCTAACCATGGTGCCACCACAGTGGAAGGGAAGGGAAGGGGAAGGGAAGAAGAGAAGAGAGGGGGAAAGAAGGAAGGGAAGAGAAGAGGAGGGGAGGGGAGGGAAGAGGGAGGAAGAGAAGGGAAGAGAAGAGAAGGGGAGAGGGGAGAAGATATGGGAGAGAAGGAAAGAGAAGGGGAGGGGAGAGAATGGGCGAGGGAGGGAGAGCAGGGAAGAGAAGGGAAGGAAAGAGAAGAGAAGAGGGAGAGGGGAGAAGGGAAGGGAAGAGGAGAGAAGAAGAGAAGAGCACTTAGACTTATATACTGCTTCATAGTGCTTTACAGCCCTCCCTAAGCAGTTTACAAAGTCATCATATTGCCCCCAACAATCTGGACGCTCATTTTACTGACTTCGGAAGAATGGAAGGCTAAGTCAACCTTGAGCCACTCAGGATCGAACTCCTGGGGTGAGCAGTGAGTTAGCCTGCACATTCTGACCACTGCACCACTACGGTGCGGAAGCAAATATTTTATCTTCTAGACAAGAGAATGTTTCCCCTCCCCCGGGGCAAAAAAGAGACCTAAACAGAATGAACATGGGGAGACACTTCTTGTCAGACAAGGAAAGACAAATCCTGATTGCGTGTCAAAATAGTGCATATACAGGTACACAATCCTTGATTTATGACCTAACGCAACCTACCCATCAAAAATCGTAAACCAGGACAGTTGTGAAATGGATTGGTCACTTGACCAATCTGAATTTAGGACTGTTTGATGGTAGTCATTAAACAAATGCGGCAGTTGTAAAGCAGCTGCCATGCTCGCTAAGTGAATACCATGTTCATTAAGTGAATCAGTGGTTAATTTGCCAAAATATGAAAATAATTGCTAGTTTTGTCAAATCTACTGTAAAACACAATCGTGGGACTTCAGGACACTGCAAAGAATAATAAAAGCATAGAACATGCATTGATCAGTTAAGTTGCAGCCAGTTCCCTGGTATCGCTTGCTAATCCTAAGTAGTTAAAGAGGATAGCCCAAATCTTCATTGGCCGCCAGTAAGCTTCTAAATTAATCTTGGTCTGGTGATTACCTATAAAATAAATATGGCTTAGCATCATCTGCCCTAGGAAGAATCTGTCCATCTTGTTTGAGTAGGGAAGGGAGTGAGTGAGTGAGTGAGTGAGTGAGTGAGTGATTGATTGAGGGATGGATGGATGGATGGATGGATGGATGGATGGATGGACAGTTGAATGAATTAGTTAATTTCTAAACCACCCATCTCACCGAAGTAAATGTCTGGATGACTATTCCATGGGAGATTATTGGCCTGGAATCTAGAGAATGACCTTAGATACTGATTAATAGAGTTGGAAGGGACCTTGTAGGTCATCTGGTCCAACCCCCTGCCCAAGCAGACACTACACCATTTTTCACAAATGGCAGTCCAGTCTCTTCTTGAAAGCTTCCAGTGATGGAGCTCCCATAAATTCTGAAGGCAACTTCTGAACTGATTGTTCTCACCGTCAGAAAAATCCTCCTTACTTCCAGGTTGAATCTCTCCTTGTTCAGTTTCCATCCATTATTCCTTGTCTGGTGCTTTGTAAAATAGCTTGACTCCCTCCTCTCCGTGGCAGCCCCTCAAATATTGGAAGACTGCTATCCTGTCTCCCCTGGTCCTTCTCTTCACTAGACTAGCCATGCCCAGTTCCTGCAACTGTTCACCGTATGTTTTAGACTCCAGTCCCCTGATCATCTTGGTTGCTTTTCTCTGCACTCTTTCTCTAGAGTCTCAACATATTTTTATAGTGGGGTGACCAAAACTGCAGTACTCTAGGTGTGGCCTTACTTAGGCCTTCTCAGTAGCAGTCCCCTCTCTCTGAAACAGCATACCCCAAGGTCTACTTGCCCCCCTCCCCAGAAGACTGCTTTCTCCCAAAGATGACTTGGTCAGGAAGCTTTCAGATAGACAGTTTTCTGTGCTGATAATCACCTAGTTTAATTATGTATTTTGCAATTATGCATTGTTTAATGGTCATTTCTAGACTGTATATTGTAAACTCCCGGAGTTGCTTCCACAGGTGGCATATAAATGTTGGTAATAAATCATTACACTGATGAAATTTCCCTGGAGAGCAGATCCACTCTCCTACTAGCATATTATGACCACTCATGATAAAACATTAAAGGGAGCCAAAATAAACACAGCATGTTGCCATAGTTTGATATCCAGCTGGTTGGAAAAGATTCAAACAATCTTCAGAGTAAATCTGGTAATCTTGCCAAATCCTTTTGAAGCTTACAGTTTAAAAGTTCTTTATCTAATATTTCACTTTTCCCCCCAAAATCCAGTGAGTAATAAGGCATTAACAGAGAATCCAATTAGGAGTCTCAATTTTTCTGTCGTTTTATACTGAAATTTGCCCATACAAATGAGACGTGCTAAGCCCATCGAATAAAACTGATTCAGAACTAAAATATCAAACCTATCAGGCCTACAGCCATAGTCCTCTTGGATCTTTGGCCTGCCAACGTTTATATTATTCTACTATGCATTTTCTATTGTGGGAAAATGGGAGGGGGGATTGTACGGAGCTAGATGCTATGTAGCCAAAACAAAATTCCTTCTAGAAAGCCAAGGCCTTCCTTTGTCTCTGCACCTCTGTGTCTGACTGGAACTGGATGAGTGGAACTGCCATCATGGCAGTGGAAGATTGGACCATGCGATGGTCTGGTGGATGTGGGGCAAGTTTGTGAACTTTCAACTGGGTGCGGAAAACCGGGAAGCTTTCAGATTCGGGTTTTCCCAGATGTGCCAACATGGCTCTCTTAATAAATTGAAACTTTGAGCAATACTTTGCCTTGGACTCTGATTTAATTTTGGATGCTATTTGGAACCCTGACAAAATCTACTTGACAAGCAGAAGATGTATATGACTGGAAAAAAACTGAGTGGAAGATTTAACAGATTAACAGAGTTGGAAGGGACCTCATATGTCATCTAGTCCAATCCCCCGCTCAAGCAGGAGACCCTACACCATTTCTGACGAATGGCAGTCCAGTCTCTTCTTGAAAGCCTCAAGGGATGAAGCCCTTAAGTCGACCCGCTTTCTTAGTTGTTCTTGTCTTCTGGCAGCTCTGCGCATGTGCACACTGGAAACAGGCTCCAGCTGTTCTTCTGCCTCACTGCTGTCCAGATCCCTCTCTGCCTCCAGCACAGAGCCCTCAACTGAGCTTTTTTCAGGACTGGCCCATGTTCTTCCCCAACCTCCTCACTGTTCGACTCTGCTCCACTGGCCACCGGTGGGCCATAACAGATGGATGAAGAGATGGATGGATGGATAGAAAACATGGATGAATAGAATAGGGAGATCAGATGGATGGGTGGGTGGATGGATATAGTTTCAATATAGTTAAGAGATGGGTAGAGAAAGAGACAGAGACAGAAACAGAGACAGAGAGGTCTATATCTATCTGTCTATCATCTACACATTCTCTCTACAAATCACTCAATCACATTTAATTTTCATCTTAATCCCACTATTTCTTTGGCCTCCCTGTGTCTGACAGGGGGAGGAAACCCTATAAATTATACACTAGCACATATGTATACTGAATGCCTAGCAGTAAGCAGCTTTGGAAACTGTGAAGAAGTTATCGTGTAGAGAGTGGTTTTTATTTTTTACCTTTTCCATGAATTGAGGGAAACGTTTGCATATTTTCTTTTTTTTGCATATATATTTGAGAATGGCCTAGCATATAATTACACCCTCCATCATAGGGAAGTCCCTAACTGTGCAGATTTTAAAAATCTCACTGGCTTTGCCATCTTCACTGTTCTCTCTGGGCACACATTTACTTTTCTATCTCTAAGTTTCAAGCTGGCTAAAGTAAATATTTCGCATGTGGCTAAACTCTGAAGGAGGATTGCTTTAAAGCCATTTCATCATTGAAGGCGGAGGGGAGACCTCTGAAGGGAGAGAAATGAAACTCACTGATAAAGACTGCACTCAGCAGGAACAATTACAGCATCAAGCAAAACTTGAAGTGGAAGGTTATTAGGAAAACAGGCAGGCGAGGTTTATGCCTTTGTTTCTGCTCTCCAAACAACATTCGTACAGACACACCAAGTACAACAAGAAATAGCTAAGATAATGCCTCGAGAATCCACAGGGGATTTATTTCGAGGACACTTTAGAAAGGAAAACTGTGTCCTGCATTTCTCTGCTTAAGTGAGACTCCAACACAGAATATTGAATGTAAAGCATTTCTGTCGATGTGGATTTGAATTTGAAATCAGGTTGTGATTGCTAGGCCCAAGAAAGGAGGACAAGGATTCGTAAAGAACTGTTGTGGCCTGTCGGGCTCTGGCCACTCCAACACCCAAATCAGATGAGCGGGCAGCGTGGGAGTCAGGGTCAGCCTCAAGGCAACCTGAGAGCTCCGAGGGGGAAGAGGGAATGAAGCTGGCAGAGACAGAGAGACAAAGGTGGAGCCTGGGCTGTCCGTCAGCCCTCAGATGGAGACTCAACAGCCCCCAGGACTGGAGGGGGCTGAGAGGAAGAGGAGGAACAGCTGGGTCCAGAGCCTGACGCACAAATTCATAGAAGGCAGAGGAGAGGAGAGCAGTGGAAATCTGTGGGCTGGTCCTTGGGACGGAAGAGCCACCGCTGCAAGCGCAGCCCCACCCTAGCTCTGGGGATAAAAGGCAGGGGCCCGAGATCAATAGACAACTATTCATCTCCTTGCTGGACTTGTTAGCCTGCATTGAGAGAGAGACTTTTTGGCAGGGTTGCTGGCACTCCTAATAAAGGAATCATTGATTTAACTACAGAAGGTTTGCCGTGTTTGGGGAGCTGGGTCAGAACAAGAATGCTCAATCTGTGTTTAATTCAATTTTGTGAAAGCTGAAGCTTAGGGAGTATAGTAAATGAGCACAGCAGTGGCGGGATTCAACAATTTTTGCTACCAGTTCAGTGAGCGTCGCTTGGTAGGCATGGCAGAGGAAGGATACAGAGGAAGGATACTGCAAAATCTCCATTCCTTCCCCACTCCAGGGGAAGGATACTGCAAAATCTCCATTCCCTCCCCACTCCAGGGAAGGATACTGTAAAATCTCCATTCCCTCCCTATTCCAGGGGAAGGATACTGTAAAATCTCCATTCCTTCCCCACTCCAGGGGAAGGATACTGCAAAATCTCCATTCCTTCCCACTCCAAGGGAAAGATACTGTAAAATCTCCATTCCCTCCCCACTCCAGGGGAAGGATACTGTAAAATCTCCATTCCCTCCACACTCCAGGGGAAGGATACTGTAAAATCTCCATTCCCTCCCCACTCCAGGGGAAGGATACTGCAAAATCTCCATTCCCTCCCCACTCCAGGGGAAGGATACTGCAAAATCTCCATTCCTTCCCCACTCCAGGGGAAGGATACTGCAAAATCTCAATTCCTTCCCCACTCCAGGGGAAGGGTACTGTAAAATCCCTATTCCCTCCCAATCAGCTAGGACTTGGGAGGCAGAGAATAGATGGGGGTGGGACCAGTCAGATGTGTCCATAGAGATATAAATTACCACGTGGTATAGAAGGGCAGAAGTGGTAAAACAGAAGCAAAACTGACGGTCAGGGTAAAGGAATGTGGTATATGCTATTATGTGTAACTTTCCAAATTTTAAACAACTCTCTTCTCTCCTCTGCAGGATAAAAAAAAAAACCAGAATAGGAAAAAAGAGAGCTGCGACTCACATCATTGATTCCTTCAGCGTCTGTCAGTTGCTTTTGAAGGCTTCAAGCAAGAAATTTCCTAATCCACCTTGGACAAGCCACAGGTTTCACCTTCCAGCTTCAGGAAGCTAATTTTCAGCCAGCCTTGGAACAGTTGAATAATATGACATCTTCTACATAACATTGGACATTTTCCACTCCTTCAGCATATACTGTGGTTTCCAGAAAAACTGAAGGTAGGAACAAGGAAGATAGTGCCTAAAGCAATCTCTGAAGTCTTCAAACAAAGGCAAAAGGGAAATAAATAGCTGGTTGGCGAAGAACTTAAATAATGCAAACACGATTAGACACAGTTAAGCAAATATTTAGTTGCGTCATTTAGGCACAGCGCGTCTAAAGGACATCTTAATGTCACTTCCAGTGATCTATCCAAAACAAGCCATTCTAAAGATCAAGCCAATGTTTGTTTGGAAATTATATTTTCAGAAACCAGGCTGGCTCAGAATAGACTCAAATGAGAAATATGGTGCACACAAAGACCATCTAATTTTTTTAAAAAAATCTTGCTATTAACTATTTCTCTCTTTGATATTTTTTCCTCTGAACTATCTTTGAATTCTTAACTTTCTTTGAATTCTTCCCTACATTTAAACACAGCTGTACCTCGCTTTGAGTCTAGAATGGTTGTGTTGATATCACCCAGAGGTGGGTTCCTACCAGTTTGCACCTATTCAGTAGAACCGGTTCATCAAATCTACCAAACCGGTTAGAAGAGGTTCCACCAGTGGACCCGGAAAGCAGGCCACACCTACAGAAGAGGTTCCAAAATTTTTTGAAACCCACCACTGGTCCTTGGATATGATTATTCTACACTATCATGCTCATATGTATAAAACTCAGTGCCTCTGTGAAAGGTAAGGATGACTACTGCGTTTGTGATGCAATCAGAACATTGCGGGTGTTGAAGTTGCTTTAACGCAAACCAAAGATGCCTTTTGAAAAACAAGTTTGCATCATATTCTTATGCAGGCCAGTGCTGTGTGTGAGGTAATTTAAGGTGGTTCTGACAAGTGTCGTCGGCATCTTCATATCTGGTCACATGGGCGGCAAGCCACTCCCATCTGGTCACATGGGCAGCAAGCCACTCCCACAAAGGAGGCCACACCCACAGAGTAGGTTGGAACAATTTTTGAAACCCACCCCAAAAGTCACCAGTAAGGAATACATTCCCAGCTTCCTGATGGGGAAGCAGAACTCTTTGGTTGATGTTTTTATTCCACTGTTATTATTTTTATAAATAACTTAAGGCAGACAACATATCTAATACTGTTTCCTCCTCTCATTTTCCCCACATCATAACTTTGTAGGGTGGGGTGAGCTGAGAGACAGTGACCAGCCCAAAACACCCAGCTGGCTTTCATGCCTTCATTGGGACTAGAACTCACAGTCTCCTGGTTTCTAAGTTAGCACCTTAACTAGGGGTGGGTTCCAGCAGGCACTACTGCCGGTTCTCTCATGTGTGCACTTCGTACATGCTGCGTGCACATGTGCAGTGGAATTAAAATTGTTCTGCACGTGTGCAGAACTGAAAAACAAGATGGAGGTGCTGGCACCCGGGGAAACCAGTTTGGGGGCATGGCAGGCCTGGGTCACTGCAGGTTCCAGTGAACCAGGCCACCAAACCACTACCAGTTTGGCCGAACCAGTCCAAACTGGTAGAAACCCACTATTGACCTTATACTGCTAAAGTTCTCTGAGAAGCAACTGTGTTTTGGTTTAGCATTCTGTTTGAGGTACCTTACACCAAGAGTAAAGGCAATCAACATAGGAATAACAGAATAAGAGTGCTGGAAGGGATCTTCTACTCCAGGGATGTCAAACTAAAGGCCCGGGGGCCGGATCTGGCCCATGAGGTGCTTAGATCTGACTCAGGGGGCCGCCATAGAAACAGCAAAGGACTGGCCCGTGGTGCCTTTGCCAGTGAAAACGAAGCTCGGGAAGGCCATGCACAGCCCTCCCAGGCTGTTTTCAGCACTCCGCTCTCTCTCCCCCCCCCCTCTCTCTCTCTCTCACACACACACACACACACACACACGAGAGCTCCATTTTCACTGGCGGAGGGCGGGAGGGAGCCATCGCAGCTGAAAATGGAGCTCAGGAGCCCATTTTCACTGGCCCAGCAACTCAGGCCACCACAGATGCCCCTGATGTAAGCGACGCCAAGATGGCCATGCCCACCTTCAAAGTCAAACACAGTCCTGATGTGGCCCTCGATGATATCGAATTTGACACCCCTCTTCTAGCCCAACCCTGCTCAGGCAGGAAACCCTCTACTATTTCAGGTTGTCTAATCTCATCTTAAAAATTTCCAGTGTTGGAGCATTCACAACTTCTGGAGGCAAGTTGCTCCACTGATTAATTGCTCTCCCTGTTTAGGGAACAGTTTAGAATGGGGGAGCTATTCTAAATATAAGCAGAGACCCTCTTCTCTCAAATGTCAAGGGAGAGTATTATAATTTCTCTAGTGCTTTACGCAAGCTGAAGATCCACTTTTGGAAACAATCGCCAAGAACATCTTCTGGACATGGAATTCTAATGTCGTGAGATCCTGAGGTCAAAGCTTCCAATGTCCTTTCTATGATGAGCATACTGGATAGCCTCAGCAGAATAACGATGAATTCTGTTTTTTTGTAAGGGAGAAGCTCTTCCTACTGCATTTCCATTACCTTCTCAAATTCTAATGGAAATAGTACAGCTAATAGCTTCTAGGAGACTGCTTTGAGGACAGAGTAGCAAATTGAAACGGAGGCAATTTGTGGCCACATTTTCCCTTCACCAGGTTTTCTTACCTTTCCAGGAAAAAAAAAGAGGGGAGGGGGAACTCACAATTCATACCATGGCTTGCTAAAATTCTCCCTAATGAATCTTTATTAAGCTACGGCATCAGACAAATATATATTTCTTGCATGCCCTCTAAAAATTGGTATATTTATTTAAGATTGTCAGAATTCCTCAATTCCATATCAGGCTGCTACAATTGACAGTATGCATTGCCATCTTGAGGGTGGCTCAGCGGTTAAGACGCTGAGCTTGTCGATCAACAAGTTCGACAGTTCAGTGGTTCGAATCCTTAGTGCCGCGTAACTGAGTAAGCTCCCTTTCCTTTTCCCAGATTCTGCCAACCTAGCAGTTCGAAAGCATGCAAAAATGCAAGTAGAAAAATAGGTACCACTTTAGTGGGAAGGTAACAGTGCTCCATGTGCCTTTGACGTTTAGCATGCTGGCCACATGACCATGGAGACATCTTCAGACAGCGCTGGCTCTTCAGCTTTGAAACAGAGATGAGCACCGCCCCCTGGAGTCGGGAACGACTACCACATATATGCAAGGGGAACCTTTACCTTTACTTTATTATCATCTTAATTAAATGCCATTGATGGCTGATCAAGCAGTTGGCCTTTTAAATCATAGGTTTCAATACTGACTTACAAGATCTGCATGGTTACGTAAATCATTGTTTTCGAAGTTATTTTACCATGAATGTTTTACTGACATATGTGAACCCTGAAAATTTTTCAGATTGTGGTTGATCAAATGAACAGATAACGAAATAAGTAAAACTCTGTGCCAGAAAAAAATAGTCATGTTGCAATAAACATGTAAAAAGCACATAGAGACCATTCCGGGCTATTGAATCTTCTACTAGCAGCAATTGGGAAATGTGATTGATCCATTCTTCTCCCGTTTGGGATAGCGAGTACGTTCAGAGAAGCATTGTGAGAGTTGTGTTGGAGAACACACAAACCAGCCTACAGAGACACTGCAGTTTAAATAGGCTTTTACTTTCGTGGAAATAGAGGTATCAGAATCCATCAAACAGTCCAAGTCATACACGGATAAGACAGTCAGTCATCAATGTCTTTCAGTTAAGGGATAATCCAAATAACATAGTCTAGTATCATATAATCAGTCCGGTACACAAAGTTTGTTAACAATTTCAAAACTTACAATAGCTCACGGCACTTTCTAACAGCCAGCTTCTAAAACACTCAGATCAGATCAACCCAGCATCTAACAAACAGAGAGCTAACAGTCATCCTGGCTCCCTCTTATGGCCGAGTGAGGAAAACAGCAACCAATCACATTTACAGTATGATTTAAAGAAACAGATACAATATTGTTGCATGATTTATATATTGCCAACCCAACCGTTTGAATTATATTCCTAACACAAATAGATCCAATTCCAAGTTTCTATCCCCATCCAGATCCTTTATGCACTAAAATCTGCACTGTCCACATTTTTTCTAGTGTAGTTAACCATTAAAAACATCAAAAAAATTTTCACACTAGCAAGTATGGAGGAGGAGGAGGAGGAGGAGGAGGAGGAGGAGGAGGAGGAGGAGGAGGAGGAGGAGAGGGAGAGGAGGGTTAGTATTAAAGAAATAAGCCTGGTCTGGTCTGAAAGTAGGTTACTAGAAATTATTACTATTAGTTTCACTAACCCTTCTAAGTTCCACCCCACTGCTAACCTTGACTGGTCTTTGTTGATGCTACATATTACCATATATGGTGGACTTGTAAAAAGGTTAAAGCATTCTGGATAAAAATATGGTGGATTATGCAAAATGTTCTTTAAAAAAGGATAAAGTTGACCCCTCAGTTATTTTTGTTAGGTATAATTAGTGATTGCACAGTTATAGAGACTAACCTGATTTTGCATTTAATAACGGCAGCAAGTCTGTTGGTGGCGCAATACTGGAAGAAGGAAGATTTGCCTACTATTCAAGAATGGACATTAAAAATAACAAACTTAATTTAGCCGAGATGGCTAAAATATCGGCATATCTTAAAGATCATTCAAATGAGAGATATAAACGAGACTGGAAAAAATGGATTGACTATATACAAAACAAATATGGGACTAAGAAATTCCAGATAGCCTATGCTTAAGATCAGGAATGATTTAAACTGTTCAAAGTTAGCGTAGCAAGAAGCTAAGATCAATGTACAGATGTTATTAACCCTTTTTTTAATTTCTTTTTTCTCAATATATTTTAGACTGTGTTTGTTAAAAATCTATACCGTGTACGGGCTCTGGGAAGTCGGGGGAGGAGGGAGGTAGGGTGTTGGGGGGGAGGGAGGGGGGAGGGAGGGATATATACTAGGTTAGATACGATGTATTAGATTTCAATGTAATGCAACTTTACATGTATACTGTTTTTCTTTAATTTCTCTGTAAAAATAGGATAAGTTAAGTACATTGACATATAGTGGAAATACACCAAGGGGAGGAGGAGTGGGATAGAAGAAAGATAGGTAGAGAGGGTGGGAGAGAGAATGGGAGGGAGGGTGAGAAGGAAGGGAGGGAGTGGATCGGGAGAGAGGAGTGGTAGAGGGAGAGGGGAAGTAGGGTAGAGGGGGATGACGGAGGGAAGATAGAAAGTTGGAGGGGGGTGGAAGAAAGAGATGTATGGAGAGTGGAAGAGGTATATTGGGTTTCTATTTTTTGGGGTATTGTTGACAAGAGGAATTGCTGCGATTATTGTTTAATGTTGTATGGCTCCGGCTATGCACAGTATATATGTGAGTGTATGAAAATGAAAAAATGGAAAATTAAAACCTTTTACAACAACAACAAAATAACAAACTTAGCATAGATGGCTAAAATATCAGCATATCTTAAGGACCACTCAGATGAGAAATTTAAACGGGAGTGGAGAAGATGGATTGATTATATTCAAAATAAACATAGGACTAAGAAATTCCAGATAGTTTATGACTGAAAAAGCGAGGAATGAGATAATCTGTTTAGAGTTAGCCTAACAAAAGAGGAGTTAAAGCACAAATGAAAGATGAATACTAACTTTCTTTTAGTTTATCTTAGAATATGTTTGTTAAAGATTTATACCCCGTATTTGCTCTGGGAAGTTGGGGGGGGGAGGTTGGGGGGGTTGGGTTCGGGCGGGGAGGGTGGGGGAGGGGAGGTAAATATTTGTAAAAGCTTTTTTAAAATTTTCAATAAAAAATAAATAAAGAAATAAGCCTGGAAAACTCTTGTTTATTTTTATTGTGTTTATTACGTTTGCGTTGACCTAAGTCGATAGTTTATCCTTTTAAGCACTTAAGGTATTATGCTGCTTTATGTTTCTATAAGGCGAGATTGTGACTGATTGTTGCCCTGTGAATCAGGCATGCATTTCACTTCCAGTGTTATTGACTGTGTCTTTGCTCCGGAGATATTTCTAGACTCAGAGAAAGCAAAACTTACAAGCTTAGAAGTATGTGTGCAGCCCCACAATGCTTACACTCAACAACTGCCAAAGGTTGCAACTTTGTGGCTCTGTTTTTAAGCAAGCTTGAAAACAGTTCAAGGATTGGGTCATGGGAATCCGAGAGAAAATAGCTGAAGTTTCTATTTATTCCATGAGTGGAAACATAGAATTTACAAGAACTGTTAATACCACTTTATAATGCCTTGGTAAGGCCACATGGAATACTGCATCCAGTTTTGGTTGCCACAGTGTAAAAAAGATGTTGAGACTCTAGAAAGACTGCAGAGAACAGCAATGATGATTAGGGGACTGGAGATTAAAACATATGAAGAATGGTTGCAGGAACTAGGTATGTCTAGTTTAATGAAAAGAAGGACCGGGGGAGACATGATAGCAGTGTTCCAATATCTCGGGGGCTGCCCCAAAGAAGAGGGAGTCAAGCTATTCTCCAAAGCACCTGAGGGCAGGACAAGAAGCAGTGGATGGAAACTAATCAAGGAGAGAAGCAACTTAGAACTGAGGAGGAATTTCCTGACAGTTAGAACAATTATTCAGTGGAATAACTTGCCTCCAGAAGTTGTGATTGCCCCAACACTGGAAGTTTTTAAGAAGGTGTTGGATAACCATTTGTCTGAAGTGGTGTAGGGTTTCCTGCCTAAGCAGGGGGTTGGACTAGAAGACCTCCAAGGTCCCTTCCAACTCTGTTATTCTATTCTCTTCTATTGTATTCTATTCTATGAAGTACAACATGTTGCACCGTCCAAGGGATGGGTGAACAATGGGGAGGTTTTGGGGTGATTCTCTTTTCACTATTTCTCTTTCTTTGTGTTCATTTTTAAAATGCAGGTTGTTTTTATTTTCCCTAGCGAGACAAAAGAACAATATCATTCAGGAATTGTTGGCATTTGCAATTGAGCCATCTGAAACTGAGGAAATAGAATTTTTTTTTCAGACAAGAAACCATTCCCAGCTATTACTATTAACTTCTCTCCAACATTTCTCAACAGGTAGCATATAGATTGAAATAAATGCATCTCCAGGGACTAAAGACATAAGGGAAAAATAATTTCACCGATTAAGTTCCTTTTACTTAAGAGCCTGCAGAGTAAAAGTCTGATTGGGGGAAATGCTTTAATGTTAATGGCCCCTTTTTCAAATGTTAGCATGTATTAAATCTAATTGTTATATTCAAAATTGTGTGGAATTTATTTCTAAATGCTGATTCACAGCCTGGCTAGTTGGCAAGTTGACTGTCTTTCTCACTGCATACATGCATGAAGCTAATAGCAATAGCAATAGCAGTAGACTTATATACCGCTTCATAGGCCTTTCAGGCCTCTCTAAGCGGTTTACAGAGAGTCAGCATATTGCCCCCAACAATCTGGGTCCTCATTTTACCCACCTCGGAAGGATGGAAGGCTGAGTCAAACCTGAGCCGGTGAGATTTGAACCGCTGACCTGCTGATCTAGCAGTAGCCTGCAGTGCTGCATTTAACCACTGCGCCACCTTGGCTCAAAGCGAACCCTTTGAAACATGAACCAGATCCAAATTGAAATTATTTACATTTTTAAAAGCAAAATTAAGGAAATCTGTGGCTGTTCATCCGAGGAAAAATGGCAAAAGGAGAGTAAGATGGAATTGCAGGATATTCAAAGAGTAAGCCGGAAATTACGAATACTGAACACAGTTTTCAGGTATGAATTGTGAAGAGATCCGAGGTGGCGCAGTGGTTAGGGTGCAGTATTGCAGGCCACTTCAGCTGACTGTTATCTGCAGTTCAGCGGTTCAAATCTCACCGGCTCAAGGTTGACTCAGCTTTCCATCCTTCCGAGGTGGGTGAAATGAGGACCCAGACTGTGGGGGCAATATGCTGACTCTGTAAACCGCTTAGAGAGGGCTGAAAGCCCTATGAAGCGGTATATAAGTCTAACTGCTATTGCTGTTGCTAGATCTAATGGATCAGAAGCCAGAATTTATTAGCTAGCTAGAGGTGTGTATGTGTGCAACAAATCATTAAATTTTTAAACCTAGATATGTGTGTACGACAAACCATTAGTTTTTAAGCCATTGGTTATGGGGCAACATATAGTAAGTGAATAGATGGAATTCATCTTTTGTTTCCTTTCTCTCATAGAATATCTTTTTTTTACATAATGGTATTATGTAAAATAATTAAAAAAATTAAAAAGAGGGGACGCGGTGGCTCAGTGGCTATGACACTGAGATTGTCGATCAACAAGATCAACAGTTCAGTGGTTCGAATCCCTAGTGCCGCGTAACTGAATGAGCTCCCTTTCCTTTTCCCAGCTTCTGCCAACCTAGCAGTTCGAAAGCATGTAAAAATGCAAGTAGAAAAATAGGTACCACTTTAGTGGGAAGGTAACAGTACTCCATGCACCTTTGGCGTTCAGCATGCTGGCCACATGACCATGGAGACGTCTTCAGAGAGCGCTGGCTCTTCGGCTTTGAAATGGAGATGAGCACCGCCCCCTAGTGTCGGGAACGACTAGCACATATGTGCAAGAGGAACTTTTACCTTTATCTTATTATGTATCCAGTGAAACATGGACACTAACCTCACAATTGTTACAAAAGCTACGAGTGGTGCAAAAAGCCATGGAAAGATACATGTTCAGCATTAGAAGACAAGATAGAAAGAACTGCACATGGATTAGAGAACAAACATATGAGTAAAAGAATTGAGATGGAAATGGGCTGGTCACATAGCTAGAAGAACTGAGGGTAGATGGACGAAGACAGTCATAGACTCAAAAGTGTCTGTGAAAGAGATCTAAAACAATGTGGAACAACCACATCAGCAAGTATTGTGGGCCCAACTGTTATTGGTTGGAAACATGCAGTAGATCTCTTCATCCTGCAGTGGATAGACAATGACTAAGATGGTGATGATATTAAAGTACCATATTTACCCCATTACTGTATAAGATACACCTTTTTCCCTCAAAAAAGAGGCTGAAAATCTGGGTGCGTCTTATACAATGAATACAGTATTTTTGGCCCACTGAAACCCCACCCGTTTTGCAAAAATGGACATGCAGAGGGTTTGGGAGGCCTGCAAAGTGCTCTTGGGGGCTGGGGAGGGCAAAAACGAGCAAAATATGGACCATTTGTGCCCCCACAGCCCCAGGAGCGCTCTAAGAGGCTTCCAAAACGCTGCATGCCCCTTTTTTTGCAAAAAAAAAACCCCAGCCCGTTTTTGTGAAAAATTGGCCATTTTTTGTTTGTTTTTGCCCTCGCCCCCCAGCCAGCAGGAACACTCTACAAGCCTCTTGAAGTGCTGCATGTTTTTTTTTTTGGGGGGGGGGTTGCAAAAAACGAGGCATGCAGAGGGTTTGGGAGGCCTGCAGAAGACCTCTTCAAAATCATGGTGCATCTTATATTCCGGTGCATCTTATAGTCTGAAAAATACAGTATTCAATTCAATTCTAATATCCTCAGGCATTGTCTGTATTAGAATCCTTATTTGCATTAGAACCCTTATTTGCCTTCATTTGTGTATTTGGAGCCAACTAAGATGTCACCCAGATCAAGAAAGCTTTTGATCCCTGCAGAAATTCTCAGTTAGGGTTGGTGCTCTCAGGATGAAATTTATTTTTGGAAGGCTTTCAAAGTGGATTTGACAAAGCAGGGAAGGTAACGTCATGATATTTGCTGGCAAATGTGTATGGGAGGCAACTATTTGCTTGTGTTGTGTTTGGAAGTGACTCCCTAGCAGCTGGCTCAGAGGTGGGATTCAGCAGGTTCTGCCCAGTTCTGGAGAACCGGGAGTGGAAATTTTGAGTAGTTCAGAGAAGCAGTAAATACCACCTCTGACTGGCCACGCCCCCATCTATTCTCTGCCTCCCGAGTCCTAGCTGATCGGGATGGGATTTTACATATCCTTTCCCTGCCACACCCACCAAGCCATGCCATGCCCACCAAACTACGCCCACAGAACCAGTAGTAAAAAATTTGAATCCCACCACTCAGCTGGCTGATATAAACTCAGAATATTCCACTGCATATAAAGGGAAAAAAAACAAGTTTCTGTGAATCTGATCAAAATATGTTTACAAAAATGGGTAGATGAAGCGAAGAAGGCATTGCAAGTTTTCAAAGATCTATAGAGGAATACTGAATGTTGCTAATACAAACTTTTCCTTTACTTTTCTCTTCCTTTCTATTTGCTCAATTGTTAATCTTTTCCAAGATTTTGCTTTGCTTACGCCTAGAATGGCATGGCATGGCATGGCATGGCATGGCATGGCATGGCATGGCATGGCATGGCATGGCATGGCATAGCCTAGACTAGACTAGAATAGAATAGAATAGAATAGAATAGAATGTCTTCTAGTCCAACTCAATACTCAGGCACGAAACCCTATATCATTTCTGACCAATTGTCAACTAATCTCTTCTTTAAAACCTCCAATGTTGCAGCATTTACAACTTCTGGAGGCAAGTTTTTCCACTGATTAATTGTTCTCACTGTCACAAAATTTCTCCTTAGTTCTAGGTGTCTTCTTGATTAGTTTCCATCCATTGCTTCTTGTCCTACCCTCAGGTGCTTTAGAGAATAACTCCCTCTTCTTGTTGGCAGCCCCTGAGATATTGAAAAAATGCTATCATGTTTCCCCTAATCCTTATTTTCATTAAAGTAGACTTACCCAGTTCCTGCAACTGTTCTTCATATGTTTTAGCCTCCAGTCCCCTAATCCTCTTTGTTGCTCTTCTCTGCACTCTTTCTAGAGTCTCCACCCTTTTTTTTACATCGTGGTGACCAAAACTAGATGCAGTATTCCAAGTGTGGCCTCATCAAGGCCTTATAAAGTAGTATTAACGCTTCACATGATCTTGATTCTATTCCTCTGTTAATATAAAAAATTGTGTGTATCTGTATGTATGTTTATATCTATGCATGCATGCATAGAATATACATTTTGTTTGTTCAAAGAGTGTCAAAGTAAGACCTTTCCAGACCAACTGCTGGGAAAGCATCAAGGGGAAAACAGAATAAATAAGAGTGCTTGAATAATTTTGAAGGGAGAAAAGTAACTGCACGTATTTGTGGTGTATCTTATTTGGGCCCTAGTCTGCTTCTCATCTAGGATTGCAAGCTAATTAAGACATAAGAAGCTCACAGTTTGTGTTCGAGCCACAGGTGATCAGACAGACATTTTTAACAAGTGTCTGTTCAGGACTTTCATGCTGAAATTTCCTTTTGAAACGGTCTTGTTTGAAAACAGCTATTCGGCAGACAGTTGCAGAGTATCGGAGAGATTGATAATTTTCCCCACTGGATTCTGAATTGCACTGTTGTCTGGATTTTATTCATTTCATTATTTATTTATTTATTTTGTGCAGAAGGAGTAGTCTGCTTCCCCATACAGAATAGAGAAAGATACTGGATTTGGTGAAACAGGACATAGTTGCTATTATTACATTGGACTAATAGTTCAGATAAGCAATCCGGTGGACATGAGTTTGCAGAGGGAGGCCCCCATGTTTAGGCTGTTGATTGCATCTCAATATACTTAGAGTTGGCTACTTTTAAAGACAGTTCAAAAGCTTTAGACAAGGGTTGGGAAACTCAATTTCACTGGTGGCCACATCATTATGTACACTGAGAACATAGGCACCAAAGACAAATTCCTTGTGTGTCTAATCACACTTGGCCAATAAAGAATTCTATTCTATTCTATTCTATTCTGTTCTGCTCTGCTCTGCTCTACTCTACTCCATTATATCAGGGCTGGGGTTGACCTCAGGGGGCTGGGGGGCATGGCCAACTGGGTGGGTGTGACCGACTGGGTGGGCATAGCCAGTTTGACGCCACTCCTCAAACTGCTGGCATGTTTCTTTTCGCATTGGGTGGACCAGGCTGAAGCCACGCTGGCCCAATCTTTCCTTTCCACAATGGACAGACCAGGACGGCCCATAGGCCAGGTCCAAACACATCACGGGCTGGATCCAGCCCATGGACCTTGAGTTTGACACCCCTGCTTTGGGGGTGTGAAATGAATACTTGCATTCTCTATATAATTTCCATTATAATATTCTCATGTAATATCACGGTACGACTAATCTATCTTTCTATTCTATTCTGACCAGGAAAGGATAAGCAAAGGGAGAGCAAAAGAGGAGTGGAAGAATACAAGTTTAACCAACCAATGGCACCATTTAGAGCTAATATACAGAGGCTAAACAAACATTGATTGGGATCACCTTCCTAGGACTGGTCAACAAGCTTTATTTCCTTGAGAAAAGAACTGAAGGTGTCAAATAAAAAGCAAGAGTACAAGCCAAAAATAAAGTGGGAATCAATACTAATCTTGAGAACCAGCCCAGATACTGTGATTATAAAAGGTGGAAGCATGCATGGCAGTGCAAAGCTGAGGTTCTCCCTACAAAGAATGTCTGTCTGTCCTTCCTTCCTTCCTTCCTTCCTTCCTTCCTTCCTTCCTTCCTTCCTTCTTTCCTTCCTTCCTTCTCTTCCTTCCTTCCTTCCTTCTTTTCTTCTTTACTTCTTTCCTTCTTCCTTCTTCCTTCTTCCTTCTTCCTTCTTCCTTCTTTCCTTCCTTCCTTCCTTCCTTCTTTCTTTCTTTCCTTCCTTCTTTCCTTCCTTCTTTTGTTCTTCCTTTCTTTTGTTCTTTCTTCCTTCCTTCCTTCCTTCCTTCCTTCCTTCCTTCTTTCCTTTCTTCCTTCTCTTCCTTCCTTCCTTCCTTCTTTTCTTCTTTACTTCTTTCCTTCTTCCTTCTTCCTTCTTCCTTCCTTCCTTCCTTCCTTCTTTCCTTTCTTCCTTCTCTTCCTTCCTTCCTTCCTTCTTTTCTTCTTTCCTTCTTTCCTTCTTCCTTCTTCCTTCTTCCTTCTTCCTTCTTTCCTTCCTTCCTTCCTTCTTTCTTTCTTTCCTTCCTTCTTTCCTTCCTTCTTTTGTTCTTCCTTTCTTTTGTTCTTTCTTCCTTCCTTCCTTCCTTCCTTCCTTCTTTCCTTTCTTCCTTCTCTTCCTTCCTTCCTTCCTTCTTTTTTTCTTTACTTCTTTCCTTCTTCCTTCTTCCTTCTTCCTTCTTCCTTCTTCCTTCTTTCCTTCCTTCCTTCCTTCCTTCCTTCTTTCTTTCCTTCCTTCTTTCCTTCCTTCTTTTGTTCTTCCTTTCTTTTGTTCTTTCTTCCTTCCTTCCTTCCTTCCTTCTTTCCTTTCTTCCTTCTCTTCCTTCCTTCCTTCCTTCTTTTCTTCTTTACTTCTTTCCTTCTTCCTTCTTCCTTCTTCCTTCTTCCTTCCTTCCTTCCTTCCTTCCTTCCTTCCTTCTTTCTTTCCTTCCTTCTTTCCTTCCTTCTTTTGTTCTTCCTTTCTTTTGTTCTTTCTTCCTTCCTTCCTTCCTTCTTTCCTTCCTTCCTTTCTCTGCCTATTATTGGGGCCTCAGTAAATGCTTGCTATATTACACATGAGATACTTTATGTTTTGTAAGAGGTTCAGGATGCAGCTACTAGGCTGATGTTGGGGGTCAAAACAATTAATACAGATGCTATTTAAATTATAGTCCAGTTTCACTTGCATTATGAGCTGTGGTGGCACAGGGATTAGAATGCAGTATTGCAAGCAAACTCTGCCCACAGCCTGGAGTTTGCATCCTGATAGGGGCTCAAAATGACTCAATCTTCCATCTTTCTGAGATCACTAAAATGAAGATCCAGATTGTTGGGAGCAATATGCTGAAATTGTAAGCCTCCCAGAGAGTGCTGTAAATAACCTTTAGCAACTAGAGTTATATACCGCTTCATAATGCTTTATAGCTCTCCCTAAGCAATTTACAGAGTCAACATATTGTCCCCAATAATCCAGATCCTCATTTTACCGACCTTGGAAGGATGGAAGGATGAGTCAACCTTGAGCCAGTAAGAATCGAACTGCTGAACTGCTGGCAGCCGGCAGTCAGCAGAAGTAGCCTGCAGTACTGTACTCTAACCACTGCACCACCACAGCTCATAGTAAAGCACTATATAAGCCTAAATGCTATTGCTGCATGCTTGGCAAATAGGTCATTGGGACAATCTTCTATATTTGCTTGAGAATTTGACTGATTTCTACAGTGTTAAGCTTGAACTCAAAATCATTCAGACCAAGTGACAGGTCTGTTTTAAGGCTCTGTTTGGATTCCACTCACAAGGATAGTAAAATAGGTCTCTTCTTTAGCCATTTTTCAAACACCGGTTCCAAGTATTTAATGCCGCTAATGAATTCATTGGGACTGTGGTTATGTTTTGCCTAGACTAGGGGCTAGATGAGAGAAGATCTGCAAACAGCTGTCAGAGAACCTTCTGTTCTGAAAAAGCAGAGAGAAAGAGACAGGTTTGATGTGGAAGAGTATTTCCCTGGAGAGGAAGTTGTGTGATTGTCCGGTGTGAACAGTAGACCTTTCAACCAGTGTAGGGTTGACTGACATGTTAACCATTTTGTTTTCTCTTTGAGTCTATTCTTTTTTGAAAATATCACTTACATTCCCTTGTAAAAAAGAAGAGGAAGGGAGGGAGGGAGGGAGGGAGGGAGGGTATATATCTAACTTCAGAAGAAATAAGGAACTGATGTCAAAAGTTTAAGAAAATTTTGGAAAGTTCATATGCACCAAAGACAAAATCCTTGTGTGTCCAATCACACCTGTCCAATAAAGAATTCTATTCTATTCTATTCTATTCTATTCTATTCTATTCTATTCTATTCTACCAAATACAAAATCCTTGTGTGTCCAATCACACTTGGCCAATAAAGAATTCTATTCTATTCTAAAGTTCTTCCTTCTTCTAGAATGATTTTTCACTGACTAGTTGGTTTCTAAGAAATACCTTTTCAAGGTAAATCACTCAAATTCTGTACCCAAGATGAGGATTAAGAGAACAATCTTTGTGACATTATCTCTTATCCAGGAATGAAACCAAGTTTCGTGTCTATTGCATACAAAAACCTTCATTTAGGCCTTTGGATTGATGGAAAAACCTTAGAAATTTTTATTTTAAAATTGGAATAATATTTTCATTAAAGATGGTATAATAATATTATAACTTATCACCATTCTAAAAACCAAGAGCACAGCATTTAAACTTGGTAACTGACATTATACCTTTCAACTTTAGTCAGTTCAATTCCCGATGTATACATACTGTTTGTATTAGTTCTATGCAATAGTTTCAGTATCAAAATATTTTCCAACACCTTTCCAAGACCTCAACTTCAACCTCATAAACATTTCTTTGCAGGGGGGAGGGTTGTTTGACAATTCCAAGATTTCTAGTCTCCCCTACAACCTGAAATTTCTTGATAGTTTCCATCCCAAAACTAATTCAAAACTATTCAACTTTTCAAGGTCCACTACCATCTACACTAGACTAGAGGGAATGTACAAAGTCTGTGATAACCTTTGACCAAAGCATTTGCTGATTAAGAATAGCAGAATTATATACCATATTTTTCAGACTATAAGATGCACCAGAGTATAAGATGCACCTTAGTTTTTGGCGAGGAAAATAAGAAAAAATAATTCTGTCTCTGCCTACCAGCATCTATGGCATTCATTTGGCTAGCATCCTGTCAGTGTGTGAGAGAGTTGAGGGCTGTTTGGAAACAAACAGTATTTTCGGTGTGAGCTACAAGGAAGGAGACAGCAAGGAGCCTGGGGGTGGCTTGTTCTGTACTAAAGCTGCATGCTGAGCTGATATCTGAAACTAAAAATGAAAATGAAACTTCTCTCTTCTGCTGAACTACCACATTGGAAAACCTGCTTTTGGTATTGTATATTTACTGAATGTGTTATATATAAAGAGAAGTTATTGAATCCTGCTGAATCAGGGACTTGTGTGAGCTTTCTGAATGTGATTGCTGCTGCAAACTCTGACACGTCCTTCCAGCAAATAGCGAATAGCCAGGTCAGCTTCAGCACATTATTGCAGCCTGATTTAGCATGAGCAGCTGAATGGCGGATAGATCGGCCTCCTGGAATTCCCCCAATCAGCTGTTCCAGGCTGCAGGGATTGCAATAGACCATCACCTCCTCCTTGTCATATTTTTGGCCACATTCAGTGTATAAGACATATCCAAATGTTCATTGTCTTTTAGAGTGGGGAAGTGCATCTTATACTCTGAAAAATATGGTAATTGGGCCTAATCCCCTAACATCCCTAGCTGTTCACTTCTTTGTGATTGATGTATGCTACAATTCACTTGCTCACAGATTCAGATTAAGATGCCTTCATAGCCCGGCCTATTCTGAACCTAAAACTCCGATAGTAGCATCCTGGTTTTTTTTTTCAAAATTAACTTGAACTTGGAATCTTCAAAGGACATTTTCTACAAGGGCGATGGTCTTCTCTGCATAAGAATGATGAAGATCCATTGAGTTTAGATATGTTCACTTTGTTAAAATGCATTTGTATTCAGGTGCGTTTTCTTATTGGAAAAGTTGGTCTCTGGTTTATAGGTGTTAATTAAATACGAGGGTATTAGCTGCATTTGGAAGTGCTCTGTGTCCTGCTAAATCATGCAAACAACTACGTACATCAGTTGACATGTTTCAAGGGCTAAATTTACATTTTCCTGGCTCCTGGCCAGTGTATTTGAACAGGGGCGAAGTTCCATTTTGTTCATTCAGTGTTGAGGTTTGTGGTTGTCTGATTTTCTAATAGCTTTAGAAAAGTCATTAAAGTCATTAACAGGCCCAATCTATACTAATCAACAGGTTGCCATATTTTCATGTAACTGTCAGTGCGCTAAAGATGAGCCTAAGCATAAATCAGGACTATTCAATATTTGCTTCAAGCTGTTCTCCGTGTAATTAATGTTATGAATAGTAGCATCCATTGCATAACATTAAGTTTCACTATAGCTTGATAAAGCAAAAGTTATAGTATGAAATGTCAAGCGTCAGAGAATTCAGAAGATACAGGCAGTTTAAAATGAATATAAAGATTTATTGGAAGCTTAATCTATCTATGAGAATCTGACCAACTAACAGTCAAGGGAAATGAGCGGGAGATAAGAAAGGCATTCAAGGTGGGCTGGCCTTAGAGCTCTTGTGGGCACGCAGGAACTCCTGACTTATGACAAATTTAACATCCCCCCTGAAGCTCAGCCTGATCATCACCTCTGTTTAATTAGGAATTGCTGTCATTAAATCCATCCTGAAATAAACAGAACTGTAAAAATTGAAGCAAAGCTAGAATTTCTTTCCAATACAATATATTTTTCTACTTTTCAAAGTATTAACTAGGGGAGGGTGCAAACTAATGCCCTTTTCCCGAGAATCTATTATTGAGAATACCCACTGAGTCATAATCTGTTAGAAGTTCCACCGGCTGTTAATTTTCAAAGCACCTCAATACTGAAAAGTTAGCAATAATCACCTAAAATATATGGGCTGTGAAATTGGAACAAAGAAATAAAATATATTAATTTGGCAGTGGAGCTAAACTCTGTGAAGCACATCTTCATAACGTAATTCTGAAACACAAGTGAGAACATAAGGCGCGCCCTTTAAAAGGGAAATGTTGTGTCAGTAAACAACATTACAGCCACTTTCAGCATGAGATATTTTTTGGAAAAGATGAGAACCAACAACTTTTTTTAAAAAAATGTGTAATCCCTTGGTAATTACAAGGCCATCTTGAGCCTCTTTTGCAAAGCAATATTTGTACTCAAGCCTGGTTTTCACCAGGTGGCTCATGTTGTATGGATGTTATTACATCCATGACATGTGTGTATGTGTGTGTGTGTTGCATTTGTGCTGATAAATAAATAAAGGGAGACTAGTATAGATCTATTCAAGCTATTTAGCTCTCATCAGCTAGCCATACCCTTACTGGGATTTGAACCTGGGCTCTTTTTACATGTTAGGCAGTTGTACTAGCCTCTAAGCCACAAGCTCTCCTCCCTTATCAGCTGAGCCAAGGAAATGATTAAGTGTTATATCAAAGCACCTGGTATGCCCAAATATGGGAGGGAGCATACTGCTTCCCTTTTGCCTTTCAGCTCCACTCTAGGAGCCTTCCAGGCAGGAAACCATTTTTGTGTTGTATTTGTGCTGATTAATAAATAAAGGGAGACTAGTATAGATCTATTTCAAGCTATTTAGCTCTCATCAGCTAGCCATACCCTTACTGGGATTCGAACCTTGGCAGAGGTCGCTCAGGCACCGCACATTGTGCGTGCATGTGCAATTGGCCCGGTTGCTTCAAAAACAGGTAAGGAATGCAGGCAGGCGGGTGATCCAAATGAGCCACTATACCGGATGGTAGGATGTTTCAACCTTGAGCCTGGTGAGATTTGAACTGCCAAATTGCAGGCAGCCAGCAGGCAGCAGAAGTAGCTTGCAGTACTGCATTCTAACCACTGTGCCACCACGGCTCTTATTGTTTTTCTTTAACGTCAGCCTCCATGTGTCCATCTAGAAGCAGACTTGGTAAAGATGTTTCTCCTAAACTGGGTGTTGGAAGCCCCTCCATGAGTAACGGATCTTCCTTGTGTAACCAAATCTTGGTTTAGAGCAGCCTTTAAAAAGTCTTTATAAAATAGGCTTTAAGAAGTTATAAAACTCTACAATGGATTAGACAGTGCGCAATGCATTTCTACGTTCAGATAAAGTATTGAAGCCTCCAAAAATATCACATAAAGCTTTACCTACGAATGTGGTGGTTTTTCAGAGCTGAAGAAGCTTCCTGGAGGAGAAGTGAAACGTCTTCAGAGAAAAACTAGAGAGTCCAATTCTCTTGAAAAAGCACCTTTGGGACAACCATGACCTGGATGATTGAGAACCTTCATAAATATCCACCTATAAATCTACTACCCTTTACCTAAGGTCAAGGATAGAGGTCATACTTAAAGGTTCTTAATTAAAACCATTAAGATTTTGGGATACCAGATCTGACTTTTCATCACAGGGACCATCTCAATGAGTCATTTCCCATGGAAGGTAGATTTTGCTCCTTCCCTGCCTAGCTTCAAATAAACTTAAATACCCAACATTTTTCTAACATAATTCTTTCTCTTGTCGAATATGAGCAAAATATGAGCAGTTTGCAAAGACTAGCTTTGACCTAGTGCCATGATGGCGAACCTATATCATGCGGGCCGGAAGTGGCATGGGAATCATCGCCAGTTGCACTTCCAAGTTCCAGCAAGCCGGCCAGCTGATCTTAACACACACAGGAGTGACGGAAACTGGAATAGCAGTTGCCCGGTGTGCATGTGCGCACTGGACAACTGCTCTTCCGATTTCCAGTGTGTGTGGTCTTCCAGTTTTTGACACTCATGCATATGTGAAGAGCATCTAGCCAGTGCATATCAGAAGCTGGAAGATCATCTTCCCGGCGCGTGCATGCACAGTGGGCAGCTGTTCTTCCGGTTTCCAGCATGTGCATACGCACCAGACAGCTGGTCTTCATGCACACCAGAAACCAGAAGACCAAGTGGCTGGAGCAAATGTGAAGCACACTGGATGACTGGCCATTTGGTTTCTAGTGCATGCACACTCCCGTTTCGGCACTCGGTGCCAAAAAGTTTCTCCAACACTGACCTAGTGTGGCACTTGATTACAACTTTCTTCTCCATGCTCACTCCTGAACCAAAAGACTGATGTAACACTTACCTTTTTAAAGTTCGAACCAGCAGTAAATCACACTAAATCAACTTGCAGGCTTTCCACTCAATGATCAACTTGGTTGATAATATATCTCTTAAGGATTCTTGCAGTTTTGTCAGCAGTAAGGAATGCATTAGCATGCTGTTACTGAATTGCATTGGTATAAATGAAACCAACCCTGTTGTAACAACCTCCTGAAGCAACTGTTATAAATCAGTGGGGGAAACTTTGCTCATATGCCTGGAACCAAAAATATACTACTCAGGCAAAAGCATCCAAGCTAGGATAATCCTAACATTTCAGGTTTGCAGAAAAACAAAGAAAAGCAAAGTTTAAGAAATGAAAAGGTTAAACTTGTGATTATATATATATAATCAAAATCTTAGGAAACTTGGGACAAAATGCAATCATTGAGTCAGGTTATGATTAAAGCATGAATTACCGCAACTGGCTCATTATTGTTCAGATAAAAGGGCGTACCAGATAAGCAGTCTCTTCTGACTTAGGCTTCCCCAGCAGCACGAAGCCGAGTCCTCATCCTGATAAATCCCTTTTATTTAATGTACAATGCATTCCTCTCCATTCCTCTACAGCAAAGTCTTTCCTCTCCCACAGTCTTTCAAGATAGTTCACAATTTACAACCTAAATGCTGGAGATGTGATTGTGCTGGTGCTACGTATTATCATATACGGTGGACTTGTAAAAAGGTCAAAGCACTTTGGATAAAAATATGGTGGATTATGCAAAATATTCTTAAAAGGAGGATAAAGTTTACTCCCCCGTTATTCTTGTTAGGTATAATTACTGACTGTACAGTTATAGAGACTAATTTGATTCTGACCCTAACAACGGCAGCAAGACTGTTGGTGGCGCAGTACTGGAAGAAGGAAGAATTGCCTGCTATTCAAGAATGGACGTTAAAAGTAGTAAACTTAGCAGAGATGGCTAAAATATCAGCATATCTCAAGGATCACTCAAATGAGAGATATAAACTGGAGTGGAGAAGATGGATTGACTATACTCAAAATAAATATGGGACTAAGAAACTCCACATAGCTTATGAGTGAATGAGCAAGGAATGTTACAACTTGTTTAAAGTTAGCTTTACCAAAGGGGAGTTAAAGTACAAGCGAGGGATGATGCTAAAGTTAGTTAGTTTATTTTAGAATATGGTTGTTAAATGTTTATACCCTGTATTTGCTCTGGGAGGTTGGGGAGGAGGGTGGTGGAGATGTGGGCTCGGGGTGGGGGAGGTATATATTTGTAAAACTTTTTAAAACTTTTAATAAAAAAAAAGATAGTTCACAATTGCCAACTATTATCAGACTTGGAGAGTGGCCAGGCCGATATCTTTCAGATGCCATAATACTTGGCAGGAATTAACTAATTGTCTTCTGCAATCACCCCTCCCCTTTCACTCCTCTTTTTATTCCCTGTGGAAGGTGCAATACACCATCTACTTGTAGCTTTATTCCCAAGTCGACCCTTGTTCCTTAGCTGTTCCCTTCATCTGGCAACTCTGACTCCAAAGGCAGCTAATAACTTTCAACTTTAATGACAGACATTTGGGGATCAGTTGTGTTCATAAGTTGACATCTTCCTGTATACCTTTTTCACAGGGGAAATAAAAGAAATATGACTATAAGCCATAGAAAGAACTTATTTTAAGCTTGATTTCAGGGCAAACAATGCACCAAGGATTTAGACAATTCTTATCGGGAATTTATGGGATAATGTCAGCCCTTCTTCATTCAAAAATCAGGAAAGAAAACCACAGGACTCCGTTGATAGAAATCAACTTCGAAAGGCATCACCAGGATGGAATGCTGGTTCCATTGGCCTTGGTGGGAAACACTCCTCCTCCACATGCGTGGTAAGGTGGACCGTTCAAACTCTAGAATCTTTCTCCAGCACAACAATGAGTCCCCTCCCAAATACCACGCCCCCCCTCCCCATTTCAATGGCAGCCGAAGCAACAGCAAAACGGAGGCTGACAGATAGATTGTGAGACCTTGGAGTGGTGTGGTGGCCTAGAGGGCGAGCTCTCGCCTCACTATTAGGAGGCTGTGGGTTTGATCCTAGGTAGAGGCAGATATTTCTCTCTCTGGGCCCAATGAGAATATACCTGCCGAACAAAACTCCACACTGGCAACAGGAAGGGCATCTGGCCAGTAAACACTCGGCTCTATTCAGTTGCCCAGACTCCACCCCAGGAGGGATTATGACGTTGTTAAAAGATGCTGAAAGATGATGGTGGTGAGATCTTGCATTGCACAAGAGCTCAGAAAAGAGGACAGAAAGATGACTACTGGCCTGCATAGGTCATTATAGAAACAAGAACTGCTGATAGATTTGATCAAAGATTCTCCAGCTTGTTTACTCCACTGCATTTGGCCAAATTGTTAATGTCACACCCTTGGTGGCTTCTGTCAATTCCATCACTTCTAAGAAAGGATTTGAGCTCTTCCCTGATTATCATTTACAAAGTTGAAGTTTAAAATGCAACAAACATCCCAAAGGGAACCAGATCTCCTGGAGGGATGTAAAGCTCCCCATATACAGATCAGTTTCCATTTAGAGGGGACAGAATTTAGAAAAACCTTTTCAAGCAGGACAAAAAAATAGGCTTCTGGTTTAAGTGGACTACTCAGCAAATAGGGAATCTGTTTTAAAATATTTAATTCTATAGCAATAGCAGTAGACTTATATACCGCTTCATAGGCCTTTCAGGCCTCTCTAAGCGGTTTACAGAGAGTCAGCATATTGCCCCCAACAATCTGGGTCCTCATTTGGTACGTGTCAGAGTTTGTTGCATAAGTTCAAATCCAGAAAGCCCACACAGATAACTGATTCAGTTGGATTCACTAACGTCTTTATATACATAAGAATAGATGAAATACCAACAGGTGGTTCTTCCAAGTAAACACAAGGCGGGAGAGTTACAGGGAAACACAAGCAGTTAGCTTCATTTCAGCAGACCAGCACAGAGAGACTGCTAGTTTACTTCTCAGAGCAGCAGACTGCTTAAGTTTCTGTTTCACTTCTCTGCACAGACTCAGATCTGTTTAAGCTCCCATTGGCTTAGTTGCTATGCCTATTCATTGGCTGACCTTGTTCCCATGTCTTTCCCAGTCATGAATATTTTAACAGTACACCTGTTTGGGAGTAACAACCTGATCTTTCCATCCATTTTTATAAGAGAACAATAAATGCATTATGTTCTCTTGGTTTAAAAAAAAAGCTCCAGTCGAAATCCCTGGGTCGATTCTGTCTGTGCAACATTTTCTAGGGTGGGGCGCGCTGCAAAATTCATTGCAATGTGATAACTGAAGCAGAGTTTTTCTAACCTTTGGCATTATTAAGAATAATCAATTTACCAATAGCTTAACAGGAACAAGAGGCAAGCAGGACCCCAGAGAGACAGGCAAGATAACTGCTCCAAAATGATTTTCCCGAAGCAAAAGGAGAATGAACGCCCATGAAGCTGCTAAATAATGGGGTTTTTTTGCTCACTGACTTCCTGAGTTCAGCATTAGGTTTTCTTCAATAAGAAGGATGAGTTTAGAAACCTCACTGTATTTTTCTCCATTCTGTAGACAGAAGCCCCAAAAAATGACATTATCTCTCCAGCTTCAAAACTGGGGATGCCACAATGTTCTCCAGTACACATTTAAGAAAGCTCACTGTAAGAGGGGGAAATGATGAAAAGCATTTCACCACTTTCATACATCTTTCTCCTGTTATGTAAAGCAGGCATTGTTGTGAGTTGCGTACGAAAAGACAGTGTTTGCGTAATCATGATGTCGCAATACAATGGACTATTGTCATTTCGGCATCATCTTTCCATTTGGAATGGCAAGAGCCATCGTGGCGCAACGGTTAGAGTGCAGTCCTGCAGGCTACTTCTGCTGACTGCCGGCTGACTGCAATTTGGCAGTTCGAATCTCACCAGGCTCAAGGTTGACTCAGCCTTCCATCCTTCCGAGGCTGGTAAAATGAAGACTCAGATTGTTGGGAGCAAGATGCTGACTCTCTAAACCACTTAGAGAGGGTTTATTTATTTATTTATTTATTTATTTATTTATTTATATCAAAATTTATATGCCGCCCAATCCCAAAGGACTCTGGGCAGCTTACAAAAAAGAAGAAGAAAAGAGAAAGAAAAGAAGAAAAAAAGACAGTTTAAAATCACAAAACTACATGCATTCATTCTAATCGGGGCTGGACCTCAGTTCAGTTCAGTTTATTGTATTTGTATGCCGCCCTTTTCCCCCGAAGGGGGACTCAGGGCGGCTCACAACTCGAACCGGGGAAGGGGGATACAGACAAAAATTTAAAAAACAAACATAACAATATATAATTTAAAACTCACAACAGTCATACCATTCGAGACGGGAGCAACAGCTCTTTAGCCCCAGGCCTGTTGGAACAGCCAGGTTTTGAGGGCTTTGCGGAAGGCCTGGAGGGTGGTGAGGGTTCGAATCTCCACGGGGAGTTCATTCCAGAGGGTCGGAGCAGCCACAGAGAAGGCTCTCCTCCGGGTAGTTGCCAGTCGACACTGGCCGGCGGATGGAATTCGGAGGAGGCCTAATCTGTGGGATCTAATCGGTCTAGCGGAGGTAGTTGGCAGCAGGCGGTCTCTCAAGTACCCAGGTCCAATACTATGAAGGGCTTTATAAGTGACTACTAGCGCCTTGAAGCGTATCCGGAGACCAATAGGCAGCCAGTGCAGCTCGCGGAGGATAGGTGTTACGTGGGTGAACCGAGGTACACCCACGATCGCTCGCGCGGCTGCATTCTGAACAAGCTGAAGTCTCCGAATATTCTTCAAGGGCTGCCCCATGTAGAGCACGTTGCAGTAGTCCAGTCTAGAGGTCACAAGGGTGTGAGTGACTGTTGTGAGGGCCTCCCGGTTCAGGTAGGGACGCAACTGGTGCACCAGGCGAACCTGGGCAAATGCCCCCCTGGTCACAGCCGACAAGTGGTGTTCAAAAGTCAGCTGTGGGTCCAGGAGGACTCCCAAATTGCGAACCCTGTCTGAGGGACGTACTGTTTGACCCCCCCAGCCTGAGAGATGGAACACTTGGCCAATTAGTAGGAGAGAAACACAGCAGCCACTCGGTCTTATCTGGATTGAGTACAAGCTTGTTAAGCCCCATCCAGTCCCTAACAGCCTCGAGGCACTGGCACATCATGTCAACTGCTTCACTGAGTTGGCACGGGGCGGACAGATACAGCTGCGTATCGTCCGCATATTGATGGTATTTTATCCCGTGCCGTCGAATGATCTCACCCAGCGGCTTCATGTAGATATTAAACAGGAGGGGGGACAGGACCGAACCCTGCGGCACCCCATAATTCAGGGGCCTAGGGGTCGATCTCTGCCCTCCGACCAACACCGACTGCGACCTGTCCGAGAGGTAAGAGGAGAACCACCGTAGGACAGTGCCTCCCACCCCCACCTCCCACAGTCGTCGCAGAAGGATACCATGGTCGATGGTATCGAAGGCCGCTGAGAGGTCAAGGAGCACTAGGACGGAGGCGTGACCTCCATCCCTGGCTCTCCAGAGATCATCAATCAATGCGACCAAAGCGGTTTCCGTGCTGTAGCCAGGCCTAAATCCCGACTGGAAGGGATCTAGATAATCGGTTTCCTCCAAGGACCGCCGGAGCTGAAAGGTTACCACTTTCTCAACAACCTTCCCCACAAAGGGGAGGTTAGAGACTGGACGATAGTTGTTTAGGACGGCTGGATCCAAAGATGGCTTCTTCAGAAGGGGTCTCACCACCGCCGTCTTTAAAGTGGGGGGAAAGAACCCCTCCCGAAGGGAGGTGGTAACAACCGCCTGGATCCAGCCCCGTGTCACCTCCATGCTGTTAGCAACCAGCCAGGAGGGGCACGGGTCCAGTACACAAGTGGAGGTACTTACAGCTCCCATGGCCTTGTCCACGTCCTCAGGGGTAACAGCTTGGATATCAATCCAGTGATGTCCTTCCAGATTTTCCCCTTGGTGCCTCGGCTGGCTCTGCGCAATTGGAGTCCAGGTCAACAATGAGGTCAACAGCCCCAGGCCTGCCGGAACAGCCAGGTTTTTACAGATTTCCTGAAGGCCATGAGAGTGGGTATGGTCCGGATCTCTGGGGTAGCTGATTCCAAAGAGTCGGAGCAGCCACAGAGAAGGCTGCACACTGCCTGGCTGACGTCATCTGAAGGAGGCCCAATCTGTGGGATCTTACTGGCCGCTGGGAGGTATGTGGCAGTAGGCGGTCTCGAAGGTACGCTGGCCCTGTAAGGCACTGTGAAGAGGTATATAAGTCTAAATGCAATTGCTACCTCTCTCACACAGAACATAACCCAGTGATCTCACAAAGCCACAATATTGGTTGACTATGCGACCAATTCTCTTGTTCCATGAATTAATAGGCAAGGTTTTTGTTCAACGAAGTGCAACAAAGTCAAGGTTTTGCTATCAAAAAAGAGACTTGAAAATCCATGTGATGAACTGATTTGTTTAATTGACTCGTATATATGTTTACAAGTCATATATACAGTACTTTTTGGAGTATAAAAAGCACCTTCCCCCCACCCTAAAAAAGCATGGAAATTTGGGTGCGTGTTATACTCCAAATGTAGCTTTTTGGAAGCTTTTTTTTCAGCCCTAATGAGGTGCTAAGAAGTGAAGCAATCTTCCCTTTCAGGCAAAGCATGGAAGATTGGTAGATCGCTTTACTCGTTAGCATCTCATTAGGGCTGAAAAACAGTTTCAAATATTTTTACTGCAGCATACTGTTGGAAAATTTTCCCGGTTCATTCCAGCTGGGAGAAGCCTACAATGAAAGATTTGAACGCTGCCTTAAGAGGTACTCGTTTTGTCCAGTTTATATTTTGGGGAGAGAATCATCTCAAGAGCAAGGCAGAGAGTTCCTGTGACTATGTGATTTCTACTCTTTTGGGGATAATCCCTTTAAGGGCAAGGCAAGATTTTTCCTATTTGCTATCTGAGTTTTCTCAATGGTTTCCTTCAGGCAAGCGCTGGGCTGGTTTGTTGATTCAGCTTTGTTACATTTTACGAGCTGCGAAGTACTTTTGGCTGAATGCCCAGGCATCTAGTTAAGCTTATTAAGATTTTCTACCTGGGGACAGGAAAAAAAGTGGCAAAAAAGTCATTTTATTATACTATTGTGTTTGCTTGCTTTTCTGGTGATATGGGAATAAAAACGAATACCTGGTAGACAGAATTGTTTTTTTTTCTATTTTCCTCCCCTAAAACTAAGATGCGTCTTATACTTCGATGCGTCTTTTATACTCTGAAAAATATGGTAGTTGGTTCACACAGAAACCATTCAAGACACTTTATAAAATACCAAAAAGAGAAGAAAAGCAAGGAGGAAGAAAATTGAAGAACTGAATGAGGAATTTTGGGTGCAGGAAAATGAGGGTACATTTTTCTCAAGTGTTTCAAAATAAACTTCAGACTAGACTAGCTTTTTAACCTCAGAGATGCCCAGAAAGGAAATATCCAAAAATTTTAAAAGGAGGTTGTTATTGTTTGCTGGCATGTGCGCACCATTAAAAATAAAGTAAAAATAAATCTGGCATAGATTTTCTGTTTGAGGGAAGATGGGGATCTTTAGTCTTATTTGGGTCAGAACACAGATAACTTAGTTGTGCAAAGAAACTCTGATAATTGGAAAAGCTGTACAAGGATGAGTTTATAAAAGATAAAATAGGAGAGAAATAGTCCTAGGAAGATGAATTGAAAAATCACAGCATGCATGAGTGAGCCATACCTCCAAGTTCAGACATAAAATTATGATGTAAATTTGCTATCTGTAAGATTTCCTTGGGGCAATTGGAACAGTATCAGAGCAGAACTAAAGAAATTCTGACTAATGAGCAGCTGGCTCAGTTTTATCTAGAACAGGCCACGTGATATTTGTATCTCCAAACTCAGATACATAATTAGAAATACATTTTTTTTCTTGTTTCTCTGTATGATTTCCTTATTCAACACACTAGTTCTTACAAAGAGAGAAGGACATCTGTTTAAAGACAGTGTCCTATTACGATAGGAAATATTTTCCAAAACAGTGGTACCTCGGTACTTTTGGAAGAAATGTCCATCTGGATTCAATTCCAAGTGGGGGAAAAGACACTGGAAACATGGTGGCTGCTTAGAAAGATGGTTTTAATGGTGGTGATATTTAAATTGCTTGTATTTATTCATGGTTATGTTCGGCAGTAACTTAATACTATCTATCTTGTACTTGGTTCTCAGAGCTGAGGTGGCGCAGTGGTTAAATGCAGCACTGCAGGCTACTTCAGCTGACTGCAGTTCTGCAGTTCGGCTGTTCAAATCTCACCGGCTCAAGGTTGACTCAGCCTTCCATCCTTCCGAGGTGGGTAAAATGAGGACCCGGATTGTTGTTGGGGGCGATATGCTGACTCTGTAAACCGCTTAGAGAGGGCTGAAAGCCCTATGAAGCAGTATATAAGTCTAACTGCTATTGCTATATTGTATGTATCCCTATTTTCCCCAGTTTCACCCTATCCTGTTCTTTCAATAAAGCATTCAGATCTACACACACAATCTGTTTTATTGGAGGATAGGTGGATTTCACTGCATGTCGAGCTGCACTCAGACAAACGTGTAGTGGAGACAGAACAACGGCATTTTAGAAAATAGAAACACAATTGAAAATGATTTTTAAGGGTTTGAGGAACAAGCAGAAGCGCACAGAATGAAATATAATAAAGAACATACACCGTTGTTTTTTTATCTGGGGGAAAAATGAATGGAATAGGATGGGAATTAGTTGACTTGGTAACAATATGCAGGGGAAAGATTTGGGAATTGTAACTGATCACACAGGCAGCTTAATAGGAGTTCACTATATGTCGTGGTGACTAAAAAAAAAAGCAAATTAAATTTTCGATTGGATCAGCAGAAGTTCTTTTTTCCCCTAAATCACAGGAAACGATAGCTCCATTTTATTTTGCATCAGTCCAAGTTTAGCCATTTCACTTTTAAAAAATGGATTTCGGGAAACTGGGTCAGTTTCAAAAGAATTACAAAAGGCATGATTGAAGGAACAGAAGCAAGTTCTATGGAAAGGGATTGGAGGAAGTGGAAATATTTAAGCTTGAGATAAGAAGGATAAGAGGAGATGTGACCATTTTCTTCAAATACCCTAGAAGGTGTCATAGATCTTCTCAGTCTCATTCCAGAAAGCAGGACATGGAGTAACAGGTTTAAGTTACAAACAGGCAAATTCATAACAGTAAAAAGTAGAAATCCCTTATTCATAACTATAGTGGCCTTCCTTTCAGTAGTGCAGGCAGAAGGTTAACAGAAGGTTATCACTGTTGGAGATGCTTTAATCAGGATTCCTGAAAGGAGCAGAGAGTTTGACCTGATAACACTTTCAATTCTTTGGAGAGAAAGGCAATGTGTTGATGCAGCACAGATCCTGAATAAATGTAAGTGAATCAAAGCATCTGAGCCAAAGTGATTCAGGTATAACTGACTAGGTTTAGGCAAACTGAAGCACAAGCACAGGAGCACATCACATCTCTTTAATTCACTTATTATTTCAGCTCTCCTACCTTACAAGATTGCAGCTATGGAGATTTAATGCATGGTAGTTTGTGCCTCTGAAAAATATACAGGATATAAATTAAATGGATATAATAGAATGGAACGGACTGGAATGGAGTAGAGTAGAGTAGAGTAGAGTAGAGTAGAGTAGAGTAGAGTAGAGTAGAGTAGAGTAGAATAGAATAGAATAGAATAGAATAGAATAGAATAGAATAGAATAGAATAGAATAGAATAGAATTCTTTATTGGTCAAGTGTGATTGGATACACAAGAAATTTCTCTTTGGTGCATATGCTGTTATGTGTACATAAAAAGATAAGATACATTAATCAAGAATCATAAGGTACAGCACTTAATGATAGTCATAGGGTACAAATAAGCAATCAGGAAACAGAATAGAGTAGAGTAGAATAGAATAGAATAGAATAGAATAGAATAGGATAGGATAGGATAGGATAGGATAGGATAGGATAGGATAGGATAGGATAGAATAGAATAGAATAGAATAACAGAGTTGGAAGGGACCCTGGAAATCTAGTCGAACCTCCTGCTTAGGAGGGAAACCCTATACTAGTGATGGCGAACTTTTTTCTTATAACGTGCCAAAATTGCACATAGCTCTTATAAGCAGTATCCTGAATAACAAGACGCGAGCTACCTATAATCTTCTCTGCTGTCCTCACCACTCTCTGTATGGACTTTCTCTCTGAGGCACTGCTGCCACCAAACCAAACCGTGATGCAGTTTGTTAAAAGGCTCTCAAAAGTGCCTCTGTAAAAAAAAGTGACCATCTGTTTACAATTTTTGTATGTAACTTTCAGAGAATTGTCTTCTAAAACGTTGCCTGGTTATGTTTGCTGAGTGGCTGGGTGCATTGTTCTCTCAATTGGCCAGGTTCCCTTTTTGTACGTTCTTCGCTATATATTGTCTTCTTTTCATTTATAAAGCAGCCAAAGTTCATAAAGAGTCAGACAACTCCTGAATTTGGGTTAAAAAAAATAAATGACTTCAATATAAACAAAACAAAACAAAATATGTTTTCCCAAAACTGTGCTCCTACTTACATTATTACGGTGCAAATGCACAGATTTTTTTTTAAAAAAAACCTTTTCAATATAGTGTGCATAACCTAAACCTTGGGCATAGTTCCAGTGGTTTTTCCAGAAATGGATTGTGTCAGCAAACTGGCACACATATAAAAAAAAACCACAGGTGTTCAAAAAGTGATTTCACCAAGCTGTTTTGCCTATTGAATTTGCAAGTGAAATTGACCTGAGGAAATTGGCCTATTCATAAAATGATTGCAGCTACCTTATTCCTGTGGAATAAGGAAATTAAAATCATCAGCTGGATAAAAGCATTGTTAGAAATCACCCACTCTTATAAAATTGACAAGTTTTGAGAACAATTCTTCAGGTCAGACAGTATGTTCAATAAAAGTAATAAGTGGCACAAGGAAAATCACAGTCTTTGTGCTGTGGTATACATTTAAAGTGGGGGGGGGGAAATAATTTCAGAATTAGGGTAGAAACTTCCATTTTAAGATTTAGACCAGGGGTAGTCAACCTTTTTATACTTACCGCCCACTTTTGTATTTCTGTTTGTTAGACGTTCCATCAAAACTTCACATGGGAGCACATGTTATTTTTTTAGTTTCTTAGGCACAGGAACAACAAGGAAAATATTCCTCCTAAAGCTCTACATTCACAGCCTTAGTGAAGTCTGCCTATCTACAAAGATACAACACAGTAAAAGAACTTAAATCCTCCTTTTTTTTCAATGCCATTAAACACAGTAAGAAATACAACATAAGACAACATTATCTCATGGGTAGTCCTTCTAATATCCTATATGTAATACTCATTCATTGGGGGTTTTTTTCCTTTCAAAAGGTGTTGTACTGTCTTCTTCCCAGATGACATTCTTTCTGATTCATGATCTTTGCTCACTAAAGACCCACAATAGCACAACTGAAACTGTAATTCCTCTGTGCATAAAAAGCACGTGGAGTATTTGCTTCATTACTAGTGCTTCATTGCCCCCAACAA
>NC_045551.1:64050987-64068487 GCF_009769535.1 Thamnophis elegans
TTTGAAAAAACAAACCAAAAACAACGTAGTGATAACCACAGTGATAACAACAACAACAACAACAAAACTTGAGGCAAGCCTAGAAAGCCTTAGTAAGGCCACACTTGGAATACTGCATCCAGTTTTGGTCACCACATTATAAAAAAGATGTTGAGACTCTAGAAAGAGTGCAGAGAAGAGCAACCAAGATAATTAAGAGGTTAAAACATATGAAGAACGGTTGCATGAACTGGGCATGGCTAGTCTAGTGAAGAGAAGGACCAGGGAAAATTTGATAATAGTGTCGCAATATTTGAGGGGCTGCCACAGAGAGGAAGGAGTCAAGCTATTTTCCAAAGCACCCAAAGGCCAGACAAGGAATAATGGATGGAAACTGAACAAGGAGAGATTCAACCTGGAAATAAGGAGGAATTTTCTGACAGGGAGAACAATCAACCAATGGAACAGAAGTTGCCTTTAGAAGTTGTGGGAGCATCATCACTGGAAGCTTTGAAGAAGAGACTGGACTGCCATCTGTCAAAGATGGTGTAAGATCTGCTTGGGTTGGTGGACTAGAAGACCTACAAGGTCCCTTCCAATTAACAATCTGTATGTAATGTGTATCAATGGAAGCCTCAAACAAAATGACCCTTGAAAATGGCAAGAATTACATTGCTATTTGCAGTACACTTCTGTTCCCCAATAAGGTCCAGATAATCGAATAAGGAGCATGCAAAGCACTCTTCAATTAATTAATTAACTGATGGGTACCAGAAAGTCATTCAAGGTCAGGTGAAACAGAGAAGGTACTTTTGCTTAATCACATTCAGCTCCTTAACAATGAGTAAAGAATAAATATATGCAAGCTCACGTTTGCAAACTGTTAGGGAAGATAAGTGAATCTCAGCTCTGATGAACATACCACTTCAATACCACTTTATAATGCATTGGTAAGGCCACACTTGGAATATTGCATTCAGTTTTGGTTGCTACGATGTAAAAAAGATGTTGAGACTCTGGAAAGAGTGCAGAGAAGAGCAACAAAGATGATTAGGGGACTGGAGACTAAAGCATATGAAGAACGGTTGCAGGAACTGGGTATGTCTAGTTTAATGAAAAGAAGGACTAGGGGAGACATGAAGCAATGTTCTAATATCTCAGGGGCTGCCCCAAAGAAGAGGGAGTCAAACTATTCTCCAAAGTTCCTGAGGGTAGGACAAGAAGCAATGGGTAAAAAGTAATCAAGGAGAGAAGCAACTTAGACCTGAGGAGAAATTTCCTGACAGTGAGAACAATTAATCAGTGGAACAGAATTTGCCTCCAGAAGTTGTGAATGCTCCAATACTGGAGGTCTTTAAGAAGATGTTGGATAGCCATTTGTCTGAAGTGGTGTATGGTTTCCTGCCTAAGCAGGGGGTTGGACTAGAAGACCTCCAATGTCCCTTCCAACTCTGCTATTGTATTGTATTGTACATCCTTTGAATGGTGTGGGAGGAGGAATAGATTTCCAGAGGGAAAAATTGCAGACTACAGAAACCATTTGCACCACTTAGGTGACCCTGAGGACAGAGATAAACCTCCAAGATTCAACAACCCTCTAAAAGGATGCAAATGACCAGCTGTCTGCAAGGAATATCAATCCTTCCATTCCCCACCATCCAGTCAGAACTGAAGAAGCTTCTTGGATGAGAAGCAAAACGTCTTCAAAGAAAGTCTAGTTGCCTCCTGAAAAAAGCACCTTTGGGACAACCATGACCTGGATGACTGACATATAGACTTTTAGCTATACAATTTGGGATGAACACCCTTGGAATGGTGTGGGAGGAGGAGTGGATTTCCAGAGGAAAAAAATGCAGACTACAGGAACCAGGAGTACCACTCAGGTGACGCTGAGGACAGAGATAAACGTCCAAGTGGCCACAACGACTCTCTAGAAGAATGCAAATGACCAGCCGTCTGCAAGGACTATAAACCCTTCCATTCCCCACTATCCTGTCAGAGCTGAAGAAGCTTCTTGGATGAGAAGTGAAACGCCTTCAAAGAAAAACCAGAAAGTCCTGTTGCCTCCTGAAAAAAAAACACCTTTGGTACAACCCTGACCTGGATGTCTGAGAATCTCTTGAGAGATTTTGAGTGGAGAATCTCACTCAAACGGTTTAGAGCTAGTGAAGATTTTCATGATAGATTGGTAATTCCTTTGACAGACACGCATCCCCAGGAGGCTTGCTTCCACGTGGGTAATTGCTGTCAATAGGGCTGCCCTTTAAAAGAAGATATCTGCTTATTGTTTCTATTATTACATCTTGAGAGCCGGGCCTTTTATTAATCACTAGCTCCAGGAGACCCTGGGTCGCACAAGGGGTGAAGCGCCATTAATCCATGTCAAGAGTCTATTATGGCTTGCAGCTAATCTCAAAGAGTACAGGTAGGGGGGATGTACTTCGGCATGCTGCTCGAGTTTGGCCACAGCTATTCAAGGGGTGAACTTGGACCTTCCGCAGACAAAGTTCATGCTTCCAGCTGAATGGGTCAATCTTTAAAAAATAGATTTGAAAGGGGATATGAATGGATCTTAAGTGTGAGCTTCTTGTAAGATCACTCCCCCTTCCCCTACTGTTAATTATGCATGCTCCTTTCTCCCCACCAAGGGATTTTACTGAATCAATCTGAAGGCTGTTTGACTTTGCTGCAAGCTTTCTGTAGGGCTTAATTTTTAACGAGGCTCTTCCCGAGAGCTGTTTGTTGTATTTTGAGTCTATACCGATTTTTTTTTTTTTTAAAGGCATGTAGGTCAGGAGTGGGCTTAAAAAAATTTTTTACTACCAGTTTAGTGGGCGTGGCTAGATGGGGGCTTGTGACTGAGTGGGCGTGGCCAACTTGAAATCACTCACACACAGTCACATGACCCCCTCACGGTTCCACCACAAAACCGCGTTCGACTAAAGGGCGCTCGACGAAACTGCGTAGCTGACGTCATCACAGTGCAACAACAGTGCGGAGAAAAAAGAACGCTGTAAACGCTAAAGCTAAAATTAACCCCTAAAGCTAAACCTAACTCCACTAAACCTAATCCTAAACCTAACCCTAAACCTAACCCTAAACCTAACCCTTAACCTAACCCTAAACCTAACCCTAAACCTAACCCTTAACCTAAGGCTAAACCTAATCCTAACCCTTAACCTAACCCTTAACCTAACCCTTAACCTAACCCTAACCCTTAACCTAATGCTAAACCTAATCCTAACCCTTAACCTAACCCTAAACCTAACCCTAAACCTAACCCTTACCTTAACTTGAATCGGCTTGCTTTCAAAGCGCTATTTAAAGCGCCCTTCTTTCTCCGCGCTTGCTGTTGTCGCCCTGTTGATGACGTCAGCGACGTGGTTTAATCGGACGCGCTTTAGTCAAGCGCAGTTTTGTCGTGCCACACCCCCTCACCAAGCCATGCTCACTAAAATGATGGCGAAAAGTTTTGAATGGGGGCAGGGGGGGCTACAGTCTCAGCAGAGCTAAGGGAGTACCTGCAAACTACTCAGTAAGGAAAAAAGTTTATGTCCTCCCTGGACCCCAGGAACACACTGCAGAGACTTCAGCAGGGCTGGGGGGGGGGGCAAAAATGCCCCCATTTTTGCAGAAAATGGGTGGAAAATGGGGTGTTTTTCACAAAAATGGAGGGATTTTTGTCTTTCCCCAGCCCTGCTGAAGCCTGCATGGTGCTTCTCGAGGATGGGAAAGGCAAAAACGCCTCCGTTTTTGCAAACAAATGGCCCATTTTTCACCCACTTTTTGCAAAAATTGGTGCGTTTCTCCCTTTCCCCCAGCCCTGCTGAAGCCTGCAGAGTACTTCTGGAGGCTGAGGGAAGGCAAAAACACCTCAGTTTTTTCAAAAAGAAAAGGCATCTCTGGGATCTCTCTGGGACTGGCATGCACACATTATTAAAAAAGAAAAAACATACATTTTTTCAATGAAGATTGTTCTGCACATGTGCAGAATAGAAAATAAAGATGGCTGCACCCAGGATAGAACTGGTATGGTCACGTGTCTGGCCGAGTTACTACCTATTCGGCTAAACCCAGGACTGGGTCCCTGCCAGTTCTCATCTCTTCTATAGAAGAGGTTCCACAAATCTACAGTGCCGTTTAGAACCGGATCCAGCTCCCTCCCCCGCCTGTCCGCATATCATCAAGATGAAGAGCGAGAGGAGGAATTCTGGGAATTGAAGTCCACAAGTCTTAAAGCTGTCAAGTTTGAACACCCCTGGGTTTTTTTTCCTGAGGGTCTTGTAACTTCACAGCTTTAAGACTTGCACACTTCAATGCCAGAGTTCTTAAGCCAACATTTTGGTTGCTAAGCAAGAGAGTTGTTAAGTGAGTTTCACCACATTTTACCAGTTGGCCACGCCCACTCAGTCACATGGTTGGCAAGCCACTCCCACCCAGTCACATGGCCAGCAAGCCACTCCCACAAAGTAGGCCACACCTACAGAAGAGGTTCTTAAAAATTTTGAAACCCACCACTGGCTGAACCGGTCCGAATCGGTAGGAACCCACCTCTGATGTAGGTACCACAACTGAAACCGTAGTATAGGATATACTACAGTGAGGGCAAAACCTTTCTGCATCGACTGAGCGCCAAAACGTTTGCTCAGAAACGTCGCACACATACTCGTCCGGGCCACGCTTTGGAAAAGCCACACTTCCGAGTTCTAGCGCGAATGCATGTCGGATGATCAGCTGGCCGGCATACATGCACAGTCCATTTTGGCACTGCCGCACACGCGAAAGACAGCTGATCTTCCCACACGCATGCCAGAAACCCAGAAGACAAGCAGAAAAGGCCATGCACACCAGGCAACATGGCTTCGTGTGTCACTTCGGGCATGCGTGCCATAGGTTTGCCATCATTGCTACAGTATTTGCACCTCGTTCACTAAGCGTACAAAAATGTCCTTGAATGGATGTCAGATACGCTTCCTTTTAGGCCTTCTCTGCATTGTGTTTATTTATAAGAAAACAAATAAGACAAATTTTGAAGCCCACCCTTGGTTCAACCTACTTTATATTAATTCGCTTTTTGGTCTTATTTAAAGATATACAGACTACGATGCAGTAATTTAGAAACTAACTTACCCCGTTTATCTGTCAGGGTGGAATATCTGCTTTCAGCAACATCTCCTGTCCTCAAACTTTAAGCCGTATAGATCCGATGCTGAACTGTCAAGCAAGAACTTGTGAGTCATAAGGAACAATCCAATATATAAAGGATATTTGGATTTTGAAGGTGGAAAGGAGGACTTTTCCTCCAATATCCAAAGATATGGAATAATCTATCTCTTATCTTTATTTACATGCGCCATGTGTATGTGCAGAGGGAGAGAGAGAGGGAGGATTTATTAGATATCAAAACAAAACGGCTTGCAGATGCTGCTTTTGAAATTATTTATCTCTTCTTTGTTTAAAAAAACAACAACAACAAAATCCAGTGTCTCTAAATCTAAATTGGCAGCAATCTAAACATCAAGGCTTAGATTGCAATTAATGAACCACACATGATTAGAATATGGGGTGGGCACTCAAAAGCAGTACTTTTAGGCTTAACGTGCTATGCAAATACAGCTGTTCCCAACACTGTGGGGGAAAAAAAACCCGGAGCACTCTGGGTTTTATTTGATTTTATTTGACGGCGATGATTTGGCTTGGGATGAAACGGCAATCAATTTCAACCCTAAGGGGAAATTTCAGAGGAGTCTCCAAAAAAAAAAAAATGACAGCTCAGATCCTCAGTTATAAAAGAGCTAGTTATTCTCCCCTCTACTATTGCTACAGAATCTGAGAATAAAGGCGCACCTCGACTCCCGGTGCCGTGTGAATGATTGTGGAAAGGCCGAAAAAGGAAAGGATGAGAACGAGAGATAAGCCATCAAGAGACAGAGGTCACGTGAGGTGGCAGCTGAGGTCATCAACGGCTATTTAGCTCAAGCAAAGAGAAATCTGGGAAGAAGCTTTTCAGATCATTCAAAGAGACTCTGCCTTCATGAGCTGGCTATAAATAAGAGTTGATCATTCCACTTGGAGTTCCCCAGATCGTTTTATGCACTCCGCTAGATTTTAAAGGTCCTTCCTGGAACCTAAAATAAGAGGCTGTCACTTCAAGGATCTTGCCCAACCCTTGTGGGGTAGTGGAAGCGGACCTGAATAGTTTTTCAGTGGTTTCTACCTGCAGTCTTGGTGACTTCAAAGGAAGCTGGACAGCTGGCATTCTTTTCCACGTGTTCAGAGATGTTATTCAGCCGTTTCGGACCAATTCAGGTGAACCGGTAGCGGAAATTTTGAGTAGTTTGGAGAACCAGCAAATACCTTAGATTTGTGAAGCAGAGCAGATTTCTGCTCCTCAGCTGAGCTGAAAAAAGACAGCTCAGCTCACCAGCACTGGTAGAACCTCTGTGTGTGTGTGTGTGTGTGTGTGTGTGTGTGTGTGTGTGTGTGAGAGAGAGAGAGAGAGAGAGAGAGAGAGAGAGAGAGAGAGACTACAAATCAAGAACTTTTCAACGATAGAAAAACTGAAGATGAGTCATCTTCCAGGTTCTCATGTTCTTGCAACTCCACACAGAGGACATGTGACAAGCCACTACTGATTGATTAATAGTAGCTGCCTTCCTCGATCCTACAGATTTACGTACTTTTTGCCTATTGTGATGTCTTAGTCTTTGAAGGCTGTTCAACAGGTAACTTGCAATGTCTGTGAAGTTCAAGCCACAAAGAACCAACCATCTTTTAGTAGTATTCAACCTAAATTCTTCCCTGTTATCCATTCCGCAGACTTTTAAATGTGCCTATTATTTCCTGGGAGCTAATAAGCAGATGAAATCAACAGGGATCCAGTTTAGTTAATTAACTACTTATTGTAAGCATTTAGCCTGGTTCTTAGAGAAGGTCTCATTTTGTTTATCTTTAATACTCAGCTACAGGGAGCAACCGTTTCCCCACTGCTAAGCTTAGCAATTTGAAGGAAAGTAACTGAAAATAAGTGAGAAAAGGGGGGAAAAACCTAATCAGGAAGGGGGAAAGGTAGGCTTTTGTTTTACTTCTCCTTGGGCCTACAAAACCGAAATGCTTGGCTTCTCCTGGGATAAATATGCTAGGACATTTGTGTATGAACAAAAAAAATTAAGACACCTGTTGTGGCCCACCAGCAGAGCTGGTGGCAGACTCAGACAGTGAGGAAGTTGGGGAGGAACATGGGCCAGTCTTGGAATCTGGGGAAGGCTCTGATGAGGGCTCTGTGTTGGAGGCAGAGAGGGGGCCAGGGCCGTCTGAAAGTTATCAGCTTCCTTCGGAGTCAGGCATCAGTGGGGCAGAAGAACAGCTGGAGCCTGTTCCTAGTGTGCGCATGCACAGAGTTGCAAGACAAAGGGAACAGCTAATGAACAAGGGCCCACTTGGGAGTAAAGCCACAGGTCAACGGCCCTTCTCCTAGGGAATAAAGAGGAGCGAAAGAAGAGGAGCGAAAGGGATAAATTGAATTTACACCAAAATAATATCCAAAGGCATGTTGTAGTGTCCACATGCAAATCTCTTCTTCTCTCCAGACTCCTATTTTCCCTTACTGTTTTAAATCAATTTCGTTTTACAACTGTGGGAAGTTATAATCCAGCCCTCTCCCAGAAAAATGAAATATCCTAGGAAATATTGAAAAGACAGAATATTTTTCTGGATGTGAAAAGAAAGAAACATGCTTTGAAAGGCAGAATAGTTGCCTGTAGCTTCCTGCCCATCCCCACTTTGTCAATAGGCCATTGAGAAGGCCAGGCTAGCCCACTTTACATAATAAAGACTTCTCCACCAGCTGCAGGGGGAAGGGATATTGGAACGTTACTCAACTCTCCACATGGCATCTGAGACCTCATCCATACCTGGATTCAAAACACAGCTTAGAGAGTAGCCCCTGCATGGCCCCATGGGAGTCTGACAACCAATCAGAATACATTTCTTACACAGGAACAGGAAACAGGGAGGTGGGACTAAACAGGTTATAAAAAGCCTAGCAAGCCCTTCCTTCAGCCCTTCTCTTCTTCTCCACCAACATTGAAGCTTGTGATCACCTTTTCTGTTCAGGGCTCAAGCCATGTGGCCCTGTCCAACAATAAACCATCTTTCCAAGCAGCCTCCATGTCTCCAGTGTCTTTTTCCCCACTTGGAGCTGAACCCAGAAGGACATTTCTTTCATCACAATGTTGCCCCAAATCAACATCCCTTGGAGAAGATATGGACTAGAGATGCATCTTGCAAAAACAGTCCTTCTGGAGACACGAGGATGCTGTCATCGAATCACCTGGTGCAAAAACACCAAGCACTTTTTTTTAAAGACGTTTCTCGCACATAATTTTCACATGAATGTAACAACAACATCGCAAAGCCCTTTTTGACGAAAGACCTGTTGATGGACACAGCACTTCAAGCCACTTTTGGAAAATATAACAATTTTTTTTAAAAAAAAAAAAAACTTTTCTGCAACAGAAACACCTCCCTTCTGTTGTGAAATTCAAGCCAAGGGGCTTTTCCGTATCTAATCTTCTACACCAGTGGTGGGATTCAAATAATTTAACCGGTTCTCTGTCCTAATGACCAGCTGGGTAGGTGGGGCACAGTGGTCATGTGACTGGATAGGTGTGGCCAATTCAATGTCACTCACATCGATGGGCGCTTCGCGTTGCCTGTTACAATGTAATAAGGGTTAACCGGAGAGGCAGTTTCTGTAAGCAGGGCAATAAAGATTAGGCTAGAAACACCAGAATGTTTCCTTCCTGCCTTCCTTGCAGGATTAGCCCTGCAGAGTGGGGAAAAACCAAAATGAGATTTCTTCCAACAACCAGTTCTCCGAACTGTTTAGAAAGTTAACAACTGGTTCTCCCGAATAGGTGCAAACCGGCTGAATCCCACCACTGTTCTACACCTTTTAAGACACAAGGACTACCTGGGACTAATAAATTATCCTAAGATTGATACAGGCGATGTTAGCTTACATCCAAGGGATGGAGTCGATAGAAGGCTGAAATCCTTAGAGCTTTGCAAATGAGCACTAAAGAATTTTATAGCCTGGAACTTCGTATCCATTTTATACTACTTCTACTCTTACTCTTGATTTCTCTCCAGGAATTTAGGAATCTTACTTTGAGCAAAAGGCACGAGGATGGTATTTGAGAGACGCTTCCCTACTTGAAAGAAATATAGTTTCCCCCAGGAGATAAAAAAATACCACTATAAAATCAGTTTATTTATAGTTGTAAATACCCTGTCTGAAATGTAGCTTTTAGCCTAAAGACAGAGTCTCATAATGACCATAGTTGCAGAAATGTTCTGTTGCTCACAGTTATCAGTGATGCCATGACTAATGCATGATCCCACAGCTGCCCTGGAAAGAAAATATAATGAAAAGTCCTATATTGCCTCTGTGAATATGTGCACCATAGAAACCACCAGCTATGTTCTTCCGCAATGCCATTTCTACAGGAATATTCACCACCGGTTTACTATCATTCTTCCATCTCAATGTCCAAAGGATTCTGGTAGCTTTTGTTTGCCTTGCTCATCAAGATAAACTTCTTGTCTTGTGTTGGAAGAAATGTCCTTCTGGGTTCAGTTCCAAGTGAGGAAAAAGACACTGGATTCATGGACGTTGCTTGAGAGAGCCGAGGTGGCGCAGTGGTTAGAGTGCAGCACTGCAGGCTACTATAGCTGACTGCAGTTCTGCAGTTCGGCTGTTCAAATCTCACCGGCTCAGGGTTGACTCAGCCTTCCATCCTTCCGAGGTGGGTAAAATGAGGATCCGGATTGTTGGGGGCAATATGCTGACTCTGTAAACCGCTTAGAGAGGGCTGAAAGCCCTATGAAGCGGTATTTAAGTCTAACTGCTATTGCTATTGCTATTGCTTGGAAAGATGGTTTAATGGCGGACAGGACCACATGGTTTGAGATCCTGGTCAAAAGAAAGGGAAGAGAGCTGAGACTGCCTAGGTTTTATGCCCGCTCTGGGCTTTTGAAATTGAGCTTGGATTCTGATTGGTTGTCAGACTCCCATGGGGCCATGCAGGGGCAACTCTGTAAGCTTTCCTAAGTCCCAGGCTTGGTTGAGCCTTGCTGGGTGATGTAATCTTCCCAGGTGCCATGTGGTGAGATGGATAGAGGGCTAATCCTACCTTTGGATCTTGGGTGGAGGGCATTTGCCTATGAATAGACCTAGCTATCCCTTTATCTCTTAAGTTGCGGACACCTGCTAAGGACTATTGAGGAGGGTAAGGGCTTTTAAGAGTAAGTCTGTTTCCTGCCTAAAAAAACATGTTTCTCCATTTCTCATCCAGGGAAATATAATATTCTGCCTTTTTAATATTTCATAGAATATTTCATTTTTCTAGGGTGGGTGCTAAGTTCCTACACTTTAAGCAAAAATTTTCCTACACTTTAAACAAAATTTTGCTACACAATGTGTAAGCTTCACCCACAAATGATTGCTTCAGTCCACAATAGAGGACAGTTTGTGTTGCTCGTTTTGGTCAGTTGTAACTCTTGGTTACAACTGTTCTTCCTTTCAGATTAGATTATTCTACTAGAAATTGTTGTTCTTCCTTCTGTGTAGATTGTTTCTCTGACAATTACAGTGAGTGACAAGTTCATCTTTCTTGTGAGGATCCTAACAATAAAATTTGTGGTTTGAACAATTTGATGGAACATAGCTGAGTAAGTTTTACTTTTTTAAATGAGAAATAAGGCATTTGGGGGGGGGGGGGGGCAAGAGCCCTAAAATGTTCAAAAATTCCACAGAGCTGCAAGATATTCCTGGAAAAAGAGCAGAAGATGGCTTACATTTTCCCATTAAAAAGAATTTTGGAATCCAGGAAATGTGACCAAAAATGGTGATGTAATGCCCTCTTCAGCATAAGTTCATTCATAACATTTATATTGGAAGAATAAACCCCTTTTATAAACTCAAAGAGTGAATTTACCAGCCTTTATGAGTTTTCTAATAAAGGAGTTAGGTTTGTGGATCCACATAACTGGATAATGTATTATTTATTATAGAGTGATGCATGTGGATGTTTTAATGCTCAACGATTAACGTGTTTGCATACAGCAGCCATAAAGCTGCCATGCTTAAAGGCCAACAGGTGGCCTATCAGATGAACCGGGGAAAGAACATTGAACAAAGCTTTGTTCATCCAATTCATCAATGACATTATTTGCAAATTGCCATCTAAGAACCACAGAGTTTTCATTTCTTAAGATCAGCCACAGAGCAATAATGAAAGCACAAATGTCTCAAGTCAATAGCTGAGAAGCCTTAATAATTTTTTTGTTGTTAGTTGCGAAGTCGTGCTTGACCCATCGTGACCCATGGACAACGTTCCTCCAGGCCTTCCTGTCCTCTACCATCCTCTGGAGTCCATTTAAGCTCACGCTGACTGCTTCGGTGACTCCATACAGCCACCTCCTTCTCTACTGTCCCCTTCGTTTGCCCTCAGTCTTCCACAGCATGAGGCTCTTCTCCAGGGAGACCTTCCTTGTCATTAGGTGGCCAAAGTATTTGAGTTTCATCTTCAGGATCTGGCCTCCTAAAGAGCAATCAGGGTTGATCTCTTCTAGGACTGACTGGTTGAATGGCCTTGCAGTCCAAGGGACTCACAGGAGTCTTCTCCAGCACCATAATTCAAAAGGCCTCCATTCTTTGGAGCTCAGCCTTCCTTATGGTGCCTTAATAATACATGTGGACATTTCTGTCGCATTAAACCTTAACGTACCATGCTGAATTCTAAGAACTGGTCACCGAATCTACTGCATCGTGCCTGGTTGCTTAAAGTATTTAACACCTTCTGTGATCACTAACAGATAGACGAATGAAAGAGAATATAATTGGTAGAAGGAGGGAAGGAGCTGATCTACTACATTTGATTGTTCCAAGACCCTGGAAACAGGAGGAAAAAAATAATTTCTTGAAACAGAGCCAATTCCAAGCACACTGTGCATTGCCTTTACTGATTCTCTTTTCTGAACATGAGCAAACATGGTTTTCTTCATGGGTAAGCAATGCAAATGGATCACCATCTTTTAACGATCTCATAATCCCTTGCGGGTTGGAATCTGGGCTACTGAATGGAGCTAGCAAAGTGTTTACTGGCCGGATGCCCTTCCTGTCACCAATGCGGAGTTTTGTTCAGCAGATATATTCTCTGTGTATCCAGAGAGAGAAATATCTGCCTCTACCTAGGATTGAACTCACAGCCTCCTGATTATGAGGTGAGAGCTCCACCTATAGGCCACCGCACTGTTCCTAAACTCTGCAAATGATGAATATGATTAATACCTAATAAACTCTGTAGGATTTTTATTATTGAAATCAATGGCTTTGGACTGTATAGGAAAACTCAAAATCCTGGAATAACTCTTGGGAACATATACCTAGTAACATCTTTGGATAATTCTTTTTTTCCACCCATTAGATTATTTCAAATATAGGACCATACCACATGCCACCATTTTTTCAGGGGAGAACATTTCCCCTCCAAAGACACAAACATCATTTTGCTCATTGGGGAAATTGAATTTTAATCCCAACGTCTGATCTGTTTGGCTATTTCCTTTTTTAAAAAAAAGTTCTTTAAAAGGGGGAGGGAGAATGAAATATTTGGACAACAAAAGAGAACTTCTGCAAAAAAAAAATTAAAACAATTTGGAAAGCTGTGATGCAACCAAACAGATTCATTGGGTTACCTTGGTTGAATTCAGATAGATGATAGATAGATAGATAGATAGATAGATAGATAGATAGATAGATAGATAGATAGATGATAGATGATAGATAGATAGATAGATAGATAGATAGATAGATAGATAGATAGATGATAGATAGATAGATAGATAGATAGATAGATAGATAGATGATAGATAGATAGATAGATAGATAGATAGATAGATAGATAGATGATAGATGATAGATAGATAGATAGATAGATAGATAGATAGATAGATAGATAGATAGATAGATAGATAGACAGACAGACAGACAGACATAGGTAGATAGATAGATAGATAGATAGATAGATAGATAGATAGATAGATGATACATAGATAGATAGATAGATAGATAGATAGATAGATAGATAGATAATAGATAGATAGATAGATAGATAGATAGATAGATAGATAGATAGATAGATGATAGATAGATGATAGATAGATAGATGATAGATAGATAGATAGATAGATAGATAGATGATAGATAGATAGATAGATAGATAGATAGATAGATAGATAGATGATAGATAGATAGATGATAGATAGATAGATAGATAGATAGATAGATAGATAGATGATAGATAGATAGATAGATAGATAGATAGATAGATAGATAGATAGATAGATAGATGATAGATAGATAGATAGATAGATAGATAGATAGATAGATAGATGATAGATGATACATAGATAGATAGATAGATAGATAGATAGATAGATAGATAGATAGATAGATAGATAGATAGACAGACAGACAGACATAGGTAGATAGATAGATAGATAGATAGATAGATAGATAGATGATACATAGATAGATAGATAGATAGATAGATAGATAGATAGATAGATAGATAATACATAGATAGATAGATAGATAGATAGATAGATAGATAGATAGATAGATAGATAGATAGATGATAGATAGATGATAGATAGATAGATGATAGATAGATAGATAGATAGATAGATAGATAGATAGATAGATAGATAGATAGATAGATAGATAGATAGATAGATAGATGATAGATAGACAGATGATAGATAGACAGATGATAGATAGATAGATAGATAGATAGATAGATAGATAGATAGATAGATAGATAGATAGATAGATAGACAGAGACAGACAGACAGACAGGGGGAGGGAGGGATAACTAGATGTAAAGATGGGTAATGGGGAACTGTCATAAGCATCCAATGAGCTGTCTAAAATGTCTATCAGGCCCACAATTGTCATTCTTTGTGGGTATCTGTTGTGTTCCCATTAAAGATTACAAAATCCCTGAACTGTGGAAGTCACACAGTAATTACCCATCTTTATAAAGAAGTTAATTGTAAACACATTAATAATTAGTGGCCCATCTCAAATTTGGTCTACTATATGCAAATTGCTAGCAGACTAAATTAGAACTCCAGTTCGGTATCCAAAATAGATTATAATGTGTTGACAACCATTTATGAACATCTAAATAATCATCCTGCAATTAAACCATCAGTGCCACGGGTAATATCTATTATTAATAATGATGTTAAGTAATGTATCACTTTGAGCTTTATAATCACTCAGATATATAGAATAGACCTGACTGTATATTTTATCAGATTACAAGGTCTTAAAGTGGAAGTGAGAACAAAAAAATAATGGCCCAGAACATGCTATGAAAGTATGTGACTGATCTGAGCAAAATTTTACTTCATAATTAACTGGAGCAGAAATGCTGGAGCAAGAATACTCACTGAAGGATTCAATCTGGGTCAGTCACCAAGACCACAGGTTTAGTCTTCCAAGTTTTCAGGCTAGTGGTGGTACCCATCCTCAGCAAAATTCTCTCTAATGCAATGTGTGCTTTGGGCTATTCTTCATGTAGTATTTATGTAGTGCCTGATTGTGTGTGTGTCATGTCCCAGCATACAACATTTATATACTATTGTTGCTCTCTAGTCCCATCTAGTGGCGAGAGGGACAAATATACCCCAGCATACAATCTTTATATACTGTTGTTGCACTCTATCCCCATCTAGTGGCCAGAGAGACAAATACCAAGTATATTGTTTGAAGCTGACCCCACCCCGTTACCCATCAGCCCGTACTCTCAAAACAAGTGCATGTTGGGAAGCCAGACTCCATTTCCTTTGAAATTATTCAATTTATTCAAATGCTATTTTAAATACAAAAAAGAACCTAATTAAACAATAATGATATATCATAGGCAGCCAAGAGTCATTAGAATGCAGCAGGATCAGTGGTGAAATTCAAAAGTTTCCCCTACCGGTTCTGTGGGCGTGGCTTGATGGGCTTGGCTTGGTGAGCACGAGATCAGTTGGGCGTGGCTTGGTGGTCATATGACCGGGTGGGCATAGCTGCACAACTGACTCACACACAATGTAAAAGCAGCTGGACTTCACACAAAATGGCCCCCGCAACAAGCAGGAACCTCACAGAGAGCTCAAAAACCAACTATCACTGTCAGCGGTCCAAATATCATCCAGAATTAAATCAGAGTCCAAGGCAGAGGTTTCCTCAAAGTTCCAATTTAATAAGAGAGACATGTTGGTACATGTGTGGGAACCCGAATCTGAAAGCTTCCTGGGGTTTCCATCCAGTTGAAAGTTCATGATCTTGTCCCCACACCCACAAGTCCATCACATGGTCCAATCTTCCACTGCCACGCTGGCATTTTCCACCCATCCAGTTCCGGTCAGGTGCAGAGGTGCCAAGACAAAGAATGACCTTGGGCTTCTAGAAAGGAATGTTTTATATTGACAACACATTCTACAATTCTACTCCTTACTATTCCTCCTCCCAATTCCCCACTAATGAAACAGCATAGTAAAATAAGAGAGAGTGTGGCAGGCCAAAGATCCTAAAAGGAATATGACTGCCGGCCTGACAACCACACTTTACACAAAAATAACACAAAAGCTGCACAACTGACTCACACACAATGTAAAAGCAGCTGGACTTCACATAAAAAGGCCCCTGCAACAAGCTGATTGTCACACAGCTGATTGGTAGTAAAAAAAATGCTAAAAAAAGTTTTTAAAATGTTCCGGCGATTGTGCGGCGCAGCTGATTGTCACACAGCTGATCGTTGGAACTTTTAAAAAACTTTTTAAAGCATTTTTTTTTACTACCAGTTTAGGCAAATGATAGCATTTCACCCCCGAACAGGATATTAGTAAAATAAATGTGTAAACTGACTATTAGGTCAGTGACTGAAGGTAACAAAACCAGAATTGTGGTACTGGTGTGTTCAAGAATTGTGCGTTCATTCTCCACTGAGGGAACTTTTATCAGTGAAAAAGAAGAGCAGCGATATTATTCTCTCCCTTGCAAAAAATCCCTTGTGAGTCCTCAGAATCTACAGAGTTGTGGTGGAGAATATTCTGGAACAGGTCCTTGAGGACCGGAGCTGCAGATAACTCCAAAGTCCCGTTTTGTATGCAGCCTAGGAGCCCATTTATTAGTTATGCATTCAGTTCTAGCGCTCTTTGTAAGTTTCCCTCCATGGGTTTTTCTCCAAATAAAATCAGAGTGAGCAACTGACCTTGTAATGATAGCAAAAAATTCCTCACTCATAGGCCAATAATTAGGAATCCATTTTTACCTTATGCATAAATTAACATGTTGGTTATTTCTGACATTTATAAAATTATACTTGCCGTGTATTTAGGAAACAGTAATATTCAAAGGTATCTCTCTTTTTTTAAACTTCTTCTCAAGTGGAAGCTGTTTTATACATCTAATTGCTTGATAATGACATGAGTGACATATAAATTAAATAAATAATATATTTTTATTCAGGTAATTTATATGATACCTGATCTTTGTGGGCCAGGCAGCACACAAAAACTGTAACAATGATCAAATTCCCACTTCCAAAGAGTATCACAAAAAATCAGCAGCCTAAAAACAGAAAACTCTAAACACGCACCGATATAAATATTAGCATTAAGCATCAACTACATAGAGGCAGCCAACCTGAACTTCCAGTTACAATTTCCCCCCCTATAAATTGGCCCATTTCAGGTGGAAAAAAATTCGGATTATATTCTGTGTAGAATTTTTAAATTATTTTTGCAACTTGGTGGCTGTAAATTTCATCCATAATTTTTTTCTTGAAAAATACTTTTTTCTTTGTTTCTTTGTTTCTTTCTGTCCTTCCTTCTTTCTTTCTCTCTTTCTTTCTCACCTTCCTTCTTTTTTTTCTTTTCCTTTTTTTCTTTTTCTCTTTCTTTCTTTCCTTCTTTTTCTTTCTTTCTGTTTCTTTCTTTTTATTTGTCTCTTTTTTCTTTCTTCTTTCTTTCTTTCTTCCTTTCAAAAGGTCTTATTTTTATTTATTCTTCACTGGAATTTAAAGTCCAGCTTCTCTCTTGGGATCTTCTGATTATTACGTTTGATAAATAACGATGTATTTGATAAATAAAAATCATATTTTTAACCCAGATCTTTGTCCTTAGATAAAGATAATGATATATAGCCCTAGCTGCCTAAAATCTCATATATGGCTCCCAAGGTCTTCAAAACTTGGAACCAGAAATTAAGGACAAACAATTCAGGTTCTTTTCTTCTTTCTACTTCATTAATCGTTAATATACGCAGTTCCAAGCCTTTTAAAACTTTAAGGAACAATACATTACTTTTTCCCAGGATCTGTAAAATAAAATTCACAGATTAAAATAAAAGGGGATTGAATTTGCCATGAAATAATGTCAGAGTTTGTTGCATAAATTC